>NC_084634.1:32869795-33029795 GCF_033978795.1 Nerophis ophidion
GAAGTCGCACATGGTTCGGAGCACAATAGCCTACTTACCCCATTGTTTTGCCTGAGTGGAGCTCCCCGAAGTAATTATGAAAATTAATTACGATTCCTCCGGGAGTTGTATGGAAATGAGATCACCGCATATCCGCACTGCTATGCGAACTTAAAAACGCGAGCATGGGCAGGAGAATCCCGGTTGTTCGCACTTTGAAACAGTCCGAAATAATAAAAGACATTCGGTTGCCTTCATAACATTTTCATTAACACAATAGATGAGGATATAGAGCCGGGCAAAAAAGTATTTAGTCAGCCACCGATTGTGCAAGTTCTCCCACTTAAAATGATGACAGAGGTCTGTAATTTTCATCATAGGTACACTTCAACTGTGAGAGACAGGATGTGAAAAAATAATCCAGGAATTCACATTGTAGGAATTTTTAAGAATTTATCCGTAAATTATGGGGGAAAATAATTTGGTCAACCATTCAAAGCTCTCATTGACGGAAGGAGGTTTTGGCTCAAAATCTCACGATACACGGCCCCATTCATTCTTTCCTTAACACAGATCAATCGTCCTGTCCCCTTAGCAGAAAAACAGCCCCAAAGCATGATGTTTCCACCCCCCATGCTTCACAGTAGGTGTGGTGTTCTTGGGATGCAACTCAGTATTCTTCTTCCTCCAAACACGACGAGTTGAGTTTATACCAAAATGGATACATGGATGATACAGCAGAGGATTGGGAGAATGTCATGTGGTCAGATGAAACCAAAATAGAACTTTTTGGTATAAACTCAACTCGTCGTGTTATAAAATAAAAAAAGCATGACCTTTTTATGAGTAGGGCCATGAATTGATTAACGTGGACCCCGAAAAACTTATTCGGGTGTTAGCATTTAGTTGTCAATTGTACGGAATATGTACTGTACTGTGCAATCTACTAATAAAAGTATCAATCAATCAATCAAGGGCAATTTTGGATCCCTAAGGATTTTAGTGGAATTTAATAACTGTCTTTGCTTAAAAAAAATAAAATAAAAATAATACATTCAAATACACTTGAAATGTATTCATTTATTTTTTTTACTTTGCTTCTTATAACTTTCAGAAGGACAATTTTAGAGAAAAAATACAGGCTTAAAAATGATTTTAGGATTTTTTAATTCATATAACTTTTTACCTTTTAAATTCATTCCTCTTTTTTCCTGACAATTTAAATGAATGTGCAAGTACATTTATTTTATTTATTGTAAAGAATAATAAATACATTTTAATTTAATTCTTGATTTTAGCTTCTGTTTTTTCGACGAAGAATATTTCTGAAATATACCTTCAATCTTATTATGATTAAAATAAAAAAAATATATATATTCTGGCAAATCTAGAAAATCTGTAGAATCAAATTTCAATCTTATTTCAACGTCTTTTGAATTTCTTTTAAAATTGTTGTTCTGGAAAATCTAGAAGAAATAATGATTTGTCTTTGTTAGAAATATAGCTTGGTCCAATTTTTTATATATTCTAACAAAGTGCAGATTGGATTTTAACCTATTCCTGCTTCTGCCATCCTAGTCACTGCCGTTGTGTCCTTGGGCAAGACACTTTACCCACCCGCTCCCAGTGCCACCCACACTGGTTTAAAATGTAACTTAGATATTGGGTTTCACTATGTAAAGCGCTTTGAGTCACTAGAGAAAAGCGCTATATAAATATAATTCACTTCACTTCACTTCACATTTTGCTATGAATTATTGACCTATTTAGGCATCCAATTACTTCACATTAAATATTTCACTTTGAAAATCTTTTTGGGGAAAAATACTGTGTATTTTGCCTCAAAAAAATAGGGTTTGTACAAAAAGTTCGTAAAATGTAAAACAAATAATGAAGTAGAATTAGCGATTCCAGGGTTTTATGAAAAAAAATAATATATGACTTATTTTGAACCTTGGTTAAGACTGAAACCCTTCTGGGTCCTTAAGACGTAATTTGAGGGAGCCCCAACAAAAAAAAAGAAAAAAAAGTGTATATTGTATTGGTTTTGAAAATGAGAAAGTGGAAAAAGTTTGGACATCCCTGGGTTAGGGTTACTAATAAGCAATAATTCTGAGGTTATTGAGGGAAGACCCTTCGTTAATAGTTTACTGGTTGTATAAAAAGGCCATGCAGGATAAGGCATTAATAACGATGACTAATTAAGAGCCAATTTGTTACTAATTTGCGTGTTAATAAGCAACTAATTAAAGGCCTACTGAAAGCCACTACTACCGACCACGCAGTCTGATAGTTTATATATCAATGATGAAATATTAACATTGCAACACATGCCAATACGGCCTTTTTAGTTGACTAAATTGCAATTTAAAATTTCGTGCGGAAGCACCATGCTAAAACGTTGCGGTATTGTAAAAGACATTTTGGTCCAGCACCGTTCCCAGCTATAAGTCGTCTCTTTTCATCGCATAATTCCACAGTATTTTGGACATCTGTGTTGCTGAATCTTTTGCAATTTGTTCAATTAATAATGGAGACGTCAAAGAAGAAAGATGTAGGTGGGTAGTGGTGTATTGGGGCCGCCTTTAGCAACACAAACACAGCCGGTGTTTCCTTGTTTACATTCCCGAAAGATGACGGTAAACTTTACTATGGAACAGAACCGTCAAGCGAACATAATATTAATAATCATAATAATAATTATGGATTAGATTTATATCGCGCTTTTCTATTGTTAGATACTCAAAACGCTCACAGAGAAGTGGGAACCCATCATTCATTCACACCTGGTGGTGGTAAGCTACATCAGTAGCCACAGCTGCCCTGGGGTAGACTGACGGAAGCGTGGCTGCCACCACCAATCATTCATTCATCATTCATTCACCAGTGTGAGCGGCACCGGGGGCAAAGGGTGAAGTGTCCTGCCCGAGGACACAACGGCAGGGATTTGGATGTCAATAGGTGGGAAGCGAACCTGCAACCCTCAGGTTTCTGGCACGGCCGCCCTACCCACTACGCCATGCCGCCCCTAACATGGTTCCCTACCACATGTCAACCGGCAGGTTTCGGTGAGAAAATGGTGGTAATAAGTAGGCTCTTACCGTAGACATGAGCGGAGAGCTTCAACCGTTCCTCGTGCACCTGTCAAAGAGGCAGCTGCGGACTCTCTTGCCTCCTCCTACCGGCCGCCCCTGACCGTCGGATGCTTCCAACATGGGGGGAGCATTGGCTGCTTTTGCCTCGTCGAGAAATGTGGCTTCCCTCGGAGACACTGGCGGTCACCACTCCAACCTTCGGGTTGTGCAGGTACGACCATATAATCTCACTAAAACACTAGTAACACAATACCCCCCCCCCCTAAAGGGGGTTGGGTTGCCCACATCTGAGGTCCTCTCTAAGGTTTCTCATAGTCAGCATTGTCACTGGTGTCCCACTGGATGTGATTTCTCCCTGCCCACTGGGTGTGAGTTTTCCTTGCCCTTTTGCGGGTTCTTCCGAGGATGTCGTAGTCGTAATGGTTTGTACAGTCCTTTGAGACATTTGTGATTTAGGGCTATATAAATAAACATTGATTGATTGATTGAAACAGATGAGGGATTTTCCAGAATTATCCAAGTAAATGTGTCTAATAACATCTGAATCGCTCTGCCGTCTATTTTTTTATTTTTTTATGGTACTTTACTCTCACTTTCCTCATCCACGAATCTTTCATCCTCGCTCAAATTAATGGGGAAATCGTCGCTTTCTCGGTCCGAATCGCTCTCGCTGCTGGTGGCCATGATTGTAAACAATGTTCAGATGTGAGGAGCTCTACAACCCCTGACGTCACGCGCACATCGTCTGCTACTTCCGGTACAGGCAAGGCTTTTTTTATTAGCGACTAGGAGTTGCGAACTTTATCGTGGATGTTCTCTACTAAATCCTTTCAGCAAAAATATGGCAATATCGCGAAATGATCAAGTATGACACATAGCAATGGACCTGCTATCCCTGTTTGAATAAGAAAATCTCATTTCAGTAGGCCTTTAATGGTGATTATGTGTTCCTAATACTAAAGTGTTCAGACCGCTAACCTTCAAACTGATCAATTATATCAGATAAGAAAAACATGCAATGCCCATTTTGGACTCTAGGGTCGAACAAGGGGAAATGCTGTGAATGATGCAGAGTCAAGTGCGACACAAGCGGCCATTAATCCAGCCCGGCTCGCGCAGATGTGCCGAGAACACAACCCCATCCAATCACGTCTCGGCGCCGTGGAATGCAGTCCGATGCCATAACAATATAGGACATCAAAGCTTTTAGGCTTGTAAACTCCAAGGGGTTGAATAACCCCTGAGATTAGTGCTGTAAGTCACGGCAGTCATCCCCGCTCAGGGAATCCAGACGTCATAAACGTCCCCAGACACCGAGAGACAGTGTCGGGTTTGGCCCCTGCTGACCCCCCCACCCTCACCCTCAGTCTCTGGTGTGCTTGGAAACGCAGTTAGCCGGCTTCCGAGGTCAGGCTTTGTTTGCGTCACGTTGGGTGTTAAAAGCCCGTTAGGCTTTTGTTTTAGACGGCAATATGTGTGTGCACAGGAGCAGCTGGGAGGTGAAGGTGCACGATTGACCCCCCCCAAGCCCCTGTGACTTTAAAATAAGCAGACGTGTCCTTGAGTTGCCCCAATCAGCCTCAATGGAAATGAGTCATTATCATTACTGATTTATGTAAATATTTGAAGCGTCTTGATGGCGCTGACTGACCTACAACTAATCTCACGTGATGGCGGTCCTTTCTTCGGAACGTAAAATACACCTGGAGAGAACTGCTTAATGCGAGACAAATATTTGCAAACATACCTGAAAGTATTCCATTTCACTTTGTGAATGTTTGTGTCATTTTTTTGTTTTTTTTGGTTGCTGTTAAAATTCAACTTCATTTTTCCTCGTAAATAGACCCTGCTTAATTGCTTTATTTCAACCTTTTTGAAACCAAGAGCTACTTCTTGGGTACTGATTAATGCGAAGGGCTACCAGTTTGATACACACTTAAATAAATTGACAGAAATAGCCAATTTGCTCAATTTACCTTTTAATAAATAAATCTATCCATCCATTTTTCTACCGCTTATTCCCTTTTGGGGTCGCGAGGGGGCGCTGGCGCCTATCTCAGCTACAGTCGGGCGGAAGGCAGTGTACATCCTGGACAAGTCGCCACCTCATCGCAGGGCCAACACAGATAGACAGACAACATTCATATATATAAAAAAAATTGGGTATTTCTGTCTGTCATTCTGTCGTACATTTTTTTTCCTTTTACGGATGGCTTTTTGTAGAGAATAAATGATAAAAAAAAAACACTTAATTGAACGGTTTAAAGGAGGAGAAAACAGGAAAAAAATGAAAATTAAATTTTCAAACATAATTTATCTTCAATTTCGACTATTAAAAATTCAAAATTCAACCGAAAAAAACAAGAGAAAAACTAGCTAATTCAAATATTTTGGAAAACATTAAAAAAGGAATTTACGGAACATTTATAGTAATTTTTCCTGATTAAGATTATTTTAGAATTTTGATGACATGTTTTAAATAGGTTAAAATCCAATCTGCACTTTGTTAGAATATATAACAAATTGGACCAAGCTATATTTCTAACAAAGACAAATCATTATTTCTTCTAGATTTTCCAGAACAAAATAAAAAAAAAAAAAAAATTGGAAAGACTTTGAAATAAGATTTCCATTTGATTCTACAGATTTTCCAGATTTGCCAGAATATTTTTGGGGAATTTTAGTCCTAAATTTGAAGAAATATTTCCCAAATATTCTTCGTCGAAAAAACAGAAGGTAAAATGAAGAATTAAATTAAAATTTATTTATAATACTTTACGATAAAAAAAATAAATTTACTTGAACATTAATTTAAATTGTCAGGAAAAAAGAGGAAGGAATCTAAAAGGTAAAAAGGTATATGTGTTTAAAAATCCTAAAATCATTTTTAAGGTTGTATTTTTCCTCTAAAATTGTCTTGCTGAAAGTTATAAGAAGCAAAGTAAAAAAATTAATGAATTTATTTAAACAAGTGAAGACCAAGTCTTTAAAATATTTTCTTGGATTTTCAAATTCTGTTTGAGTTTTGTCTCTCTTAGCTTGCTAGTAAATAAATACAATTTAAAAAATAGAGGCAGCTCACTGGTAAGTGCTGCTATTTGAGCTATTTTTAGAACAGGCCAGCGGGCTACTCATCTGGTCCTTACGGGCGACCTGGTGCCCACGGACACCGCGTTGGTGACCTCTGATGTACATTGTAGATTGTCACTGAAGGCATCAAAACTATGAATGAACACATGTGGAGTTAGGTAAAATAACCCAAAAAATGTTGTATTCTAGTTTATTCAAAATAACCACCCTTAGCTCTGATTACTGCTTTGCACACTCTTGGCATTCTCTCCATGAGCTTCAAGCACACATGTGATGTGAAAACTATTTCAGGTGACTACTTCGCTCTCATGGCGAGTTCACTGACAGATATAAGTAAGAACTTTAGACTACTTTATATTAGAAATGGCAACAGCAGAGGATGAATGTCCCAGAAGCTAATCGACTACGGCGTCTACACGGACTACAAAGGCGGAGGCGCAGACATTTTCAGGACTTATGCAAATCCCAAATACAGATCAGCAGGTACCAGAAGGTAAGAAAAGTTCATTTTGCATAATGTTGCAGAACAAACGCCAGATAATGTCTTACCTTATACACACACCATGATAATACTCGGATGTTGAAGCACAGTACAATCCATCAAGCTGTGTGGCTTCATAGCTTACCAAAGTCATACTAAAATATTTTTGATAGATTTTTGAGCGCCGTGTGTATTCTATATTTTCGATGGAAAATATAAAATGGTGTTGTTTACTTGAGTCATATTGCAGTCTACACGTATCTCTTATAAATGGGTTGTACTTGTATAGCGCTTTTCTACCTTCAAGGTACTCAAAGCGCTTTGACACTACTTCCACATTTACCCATTCACACACACATTCACACACTGATGGAGGGAGCTGCCATGCAAGGCGCCAACCAGCACCCATCAGGAGCAAGGGTGAAGTGTCTTGCTCAGTACACAACGGACGTGACGAGGTTGGTTCTAGGTGGGATTTGAACCAGTGACCCTCGGGTTGCGCACGGCCACTCTCCCACTGCGCCACGCCGTCCTTATGTGCGACTGCCATCTACTGGTCACACTTATCATTTCACTGCGTACCAAATAAACTAGCTTCGAGGTCGGTAAGCACAACCAAAGTTATTCCGTACATTAGGCGCACCGGGTTATGAGGCGCACTGTCGAGTTTTGAGAAAATGAAAGGATTTTAAGTGCGCCTTATAGTCCATAAAATACGATCATTTAAAAAAGCAGCGATTTTTCTGGCTTTACAAAACAAGAAGATAAATAAAAACACAAATTGTGGTTGTAACAGTTTAACTCATAGTTTCAGCGGTGGAAGCACTCAATTCTGAGGTAAAAAACAACAACAACTATGAAATCATGACAAACAAAGAAACAAAATAAAACACAGCATTAAAATGCGTAGCACAACCTCTGACTTTTATAACAGCTTGTAGTCTCTGAGGCATGGACTTAACGACTGGCAATCAGTAATGTGCACCAATCTTGCTCCGACTTTCTCTGATTGCTGTTGACCCACCAGCTTTGCAGGTTGGAGTCTTGTCATTGACCTTTTTCTTCAATTTCCACCACAGACTTTCAACTGGATTGAAATCTGGACTATTTGCAGGTCATGAAATTGACCTTTTTAATTGATGGAATAAGAAAAGTGACCAAAATGTCAGTGCAAATTAATGCATTTATTAATGTCGGTGCCATTACCTGGCATGCAGCCCCCATACCATCAATGACTGTAAACATTTGTACCTTTTCTTCAGGCAGTCGTCTTCATAAATCTCATTTGAACGACACCAAATAAAAGTTCAGCATTGTCACGATGAGGGGGGGTCGCCGCTTGCTGCGGGGTCGTTCTCCCAGGAAAGCAGACGGACTACTATAAACATGATTTAATCTTCAACAAAAGAGAGGACCAAACAAAAAGGCGCACGAGGCGAAAATCGAACTTAGACCTATCAATGGACAAGAAACAAAAATCACTAACTATGGCATGAATAAATAAAAACTTACTTGGCATGGCATGAGGCATGAAACTATGGCAAGGCATGAAATAAGTCAGCACAGAGCAAGAAAAGAACACACTGACGCCACGGCGACTGACTGGCAAAGACTAGCTTAAATAAAGCCTCTGATTAGTGCTCAGGAAGCAGGTGAGCGGGCGAGCACAATGATTAACCACGGCGACAAAACAAGGGAGTAGAAAAAAAACAGGAACTTAAAGGGGAACATTATCACCAAACCTATGTAGGCGTCTATATTTACCTTGATGTTGCAGAAAAAAGAGCATATATTTTTTTAACCGATTTCTGAACTCTAAATGGGTAAATTTTGGCGAATTAAGCGCTTTTCTATAATTTGCTCTCAGAGCGAGTGACGTCACCTAGGTAGTCAACCGCCATTTTCTCAAACACATTATAAACATCGATTCGAATCAGCTCTGCTCTCTTCCGTTTTTTCGACTGTTTTCCGTACCTTGGAGACATCATGCCTCGTCGGTGTGTTGTCGGAGGGTGTAACAACACGATCAGGGACGGATTCAAGTTGATTTACGTAGAACGTGCATCGATTAGCACGGCATGCTAATCGATGCTAACATGCTATTTAGGCTAGCTGTATGTACATTTGTAGCTATATTTGCATCCAGCCTTTCTCTCCACCCACATTTAATGCCAAACAAACACTTACCAATCGACGGAACAAGTTGCCCCGGTGTCACAAGATGCGAATGTCCCGATCGTTTGGTCTGCACGTTTTACCGGCGATGCTAAGGCAGACATGGCACAGAGATGTATGGATATCCTGCAGATGCATTTCCAACAATAAAGTCAACGAAATCACAAAGGTGAGTTTTGTTGATGTTATTGACTTATGTGCTAATCAGACATATTTGGTCGCGGCATGACTGCCAGCTAATCGATGCTAAAATGCTATTTAGGCTAGCTGTATGTACATTTGGAGCTGTATATGCATCCAGCGTTTCCCTCCACCCACATTTAATGCCAAACAAACACTTGCCAATCGACGGATTTAAGTTGCTCCAGTGTCACAAGATGCGAATGTCCCGATCGTTTGGTCTGCACATTTTACCGGCGATGCTAAGGCAGACATGGCACAGAGATGTATGGATATCCTGCAGATGCATTTCCAACAATAAAGTCAACGAAATCACAAAGGTGAGTTTTGTTGATGTTATTGACTTATGTGCTAATCAGACATATTTGGTCGCGGCATGACTGCCAGCAAATCGATGCTAAAATGCTATTTAGGCTAGCTGTATGTACATTTGGAGCTGTATATGCATCCAGCGTTTCCCTCCACCCACATTTAATGCCAAACAAACACTTGCCAATCGACAGATTTAAGTTGCTCCAGTGTCACAAGATGCGAAAGTCCCGATCCTTTGGTCTGCACATTTTACCGGCGATGCTAAGGCAGACATGGCACAGAGATGTATGGATATCCCGCAGATGCATTTCCAACGATAAAGTCAACTAAATCACAAAGGTGAGTTTTGTTGATGTTAGCATGATAGCATCGATTAGCATGCCGTGCTAATCGAAGCACACTCCACGTAAGTCAACTTGAATCCATCCCTGATCGTGTTGTTACACCCTCCGACAACACACCGATGAGGCATGATGTCGAAAAAACGGAAAATAACAGAGCTGATTCGACTCGATGTTTGTAATGTGTTTGAGAAAATGGCGGTTGACGTCACACGCCTAGGCGACGTCACACGCTCCGAGGGCAAATAATACAAAGGCGTTTAATTCGCTAAAATTCACCCATTTAGAGTTCGAAAATCGGTAAAAAAAATATACGGTCTTTTTTTCTGCAACATCAAGGTATATATTGACGCTTACATAGGTCTGGTGATGATGTTGCCCTTTAACCTGTCATGGTTATTTGGTGACGAACCCCAAGATGCAAAGATGGAGGCAGGCATGGAATTGTGAAAACATGATTTAATTAAATACTAAGATAAAAACAAAACCAAAAGAGTACAAACACAAAGCGCGCACGAGGCGGATAATCAAACAACAGGAGCTAGCCTGGGAGCTAGAAAATAACAGGAGCTTAGCGTGGAAGGTAGCGGGTAGGGAACACGCAAACAGAAGTCGTATTTGTCTAATGAAAAATAAAACGGAAGCAGGGAACAAAAAACAGTAAGCTACAAACATCAACTGAATATAGCTTACCACTACGCTGCAAAGACAAGGTACGACACGACAGGAGCGATAACACATCTCAAGAGCAACTAGACGTGACTTTGATTGATTGATTGATACTTTTATTAGTAGATTGCACAGTTCAGTACATATTCCGTACAATTGACCACTAAATGGTAACACCCGAATAAGTTTTTCAACTTGTTTAAGTCGGGGTCCACGTTAATCAATTCATGGTACATCGACAAGACAATACAATGATCCAGCAACTGACACAAGACAAAGCAGGTACAAACAGGAGCGGGCTGATTGGCAACAGGTGTGGCCAGGTGCCAATCAGCCGAAGCTGAGGAGGAACACAGCACTCAGGGAACAAGACACGAAGCTGACAAAATAAGAGCACTAGACAGGAACTAAAGACAGGAGATACAAAACACAGAGGAAACAGACAAATGCAGAGGAAAAAACTAAATCATAGACAAACTGTCAGGGGAAAGCCTGACATAACCGATTCTAATCTTGTTATTTTTTTTATGTTTAGGTGTTAATAACTGCTTTTATTTAGATTTTCTGTCTTACAAAGCATGATGGCACAGGGGTTTGTGCATGTGCCTCACAATACCAAAGTCCTGATTAGTCCTGGGTTCAATCCTGGGCTCGGGATCTTTCTGTTTGGGGTTTGCATGTTCTCCCCGTGAATGCGTGGGTTCCCTCCGGGTACTCCGGCTTCCTCCCACCTCCATGCACCTGGGGATAGGTTGATTGACAACACTAAAATGGTCCCTAGTGTGTGAATGTGAGTGTGAATGTCGTCTGTCCATCCGTGTTGGCTCTGTGATGAGCTGGTGACTTGTCCAGGGTGTACCCCGCCTTCCGCCCGAATGCAGCTGAGATGGGCTCCAGCACCCCCTGCCACCCCAAAAGGGACAAGCAGTAGAACAATGGATGGATGGATGGATGGAAAATCCCTTTTCTTTCATGCAGTTTCTTATGGAGTTAATGCAAATGAAAAGATGCAATACTTAAATGCTCTTTCAATCCCTGGTAAAGGTACTGGTCCTGTCACAAATGCAACTCCCCCCATGCACCCCAACATGATCATAATCCTGCCCAAGAGCATAGTAGTCATGGTTCTTCCCCCAGGCGGGCACATGCTTATGTTGTGGGCTGCTAATCATATTACAGTCAGCTGCCGAAAGCTGATGTTTTTGGCACGATCCCCGCTGATTCTACGCCTCTTTGACTCTGCAGCCTCTTGGCTCCGAGTGATGGAATGATTCTTGGAAGGAGCAGGGGAAGTTGTTTCATTAGAACGGTCGGTATAGCACGAGGTCAATATTAACGTCGAAGAACGCCGTCTCAGGCTGCTGTTGTCGTACAATATTAGCACAGGTGTCAAACTCACAGATCTGGCCCCGCAAACAGCAGGTAATGATAAGTGTCAAGAAAGTACTTTGTATTTTCTCACTAAATGGAATGGATTTTTTTTCATTTTGAGAGAAAAAAATACAAGTACTCTTTAAAATTGCATGCCTTTTCGTCAAGACTATGGTGTGGTTGTGTTCCCGTGGTGTGAAGGTAATGACGTTAACTCAAAAAAAAAAAGGAACAAACAAAAGGCGCTCTCACAGAGGTTCCAAAATTTGGCTCTGAAAACAAAAATTCGCACAACAAAAACACTGTGACGTGAAAAGCATTAATTTATGGCAAGAAGTGAGCAATCCGGTGTCAATGGTGTGTATAGGGTGAGGTCGCCAGGCTGACTGCCTGGCAACTACAGGCTTAAATAGTGCTTCGATTATTGACAGGTGCGTGAGTCCAAACAAATGAGCCAGGTGAAACTAATGGTTGTCATGGAAACTACAACAAACCAGGGCGCGCAAAAACAGGAACTAATGGAGTCAAAAACAAAACAGAACATAACTAAACAGACATGATCACACAAACATGACACCTTTTTAAACATATTTTGTCTAAATGAAAATACTTCACTTTACAGCGAAATACCCATCAAATTATAATAAAAATGACGATGCAATTTTAGTGTTCTTTACAGTATATTACTGTAAATTGAAAAAAAAAAATAAAAATGTTGGCGTTAAAATTCTGTTGCCATATTTGTACAGTAAAATCTTGTTTTTAACGGTCTATTACATTAAATGGAAAAACGATACATTTTTTTTTTACGGTAGAAAAACTGGCAGCTAAGTTGCCGGAATAATAAAAACAAAACTTGTACTGTTTTTTCATTAGCAATATAATGTTGTAAAAAACAATTTATTGTAAAATTCTGGCCAGCTTTTTCCGTAACCCCCCCAAAGAAAAAAGAAAACAGTGGAACTGTCTTTCCATTTACCGTAAAATGTTGTAAAACATAAATAAAATAGATATTTTACAATACAATTTTGGAAATGTAAAGTTTTTACTGTAAAATGGACAGTTTACATAAAACAATTGATATAATGAATCATGAAATCCAGAGGCAGATTCATACATTATTCAATGTTACAAGCGGCCCTCCGTGGCCCTCAATGAAAACTAGTTTGACATCCCTGTCGTACAATCTCCAATTAGGGATGTTGTACCGGGGCCCCAAACACAGGGCCTTGAGCTTTTTTTATTTTATTTTATTTTTTTACTTGGTAGTAGATGGCAGTCACACATGATAGATATGTGTAGATTGCAATATGATGGCAGTCACACATAAGATATACGGGGAGACTGCAATATGACTCAAGTAAACAACACCAAAATTGTATATTGTCAGGACTTGGACTATGACTTTGACTATGGGATAGTTTGTTTCTCCGATGCAAAGGGACATTGGCACAAGTGAGACGTGAATGTAAGTGCATTTTAATTTATTACTAACACAAACAAACTACAACAAAAGGCGCGCACAATGGCGGAGAACAAACTTGACGACTAAAAACAAAACTAGCACAATGGCATGACTATATACAAAAACAAAACTAAACAACTGTGACATAACAAAACCAAAAACTTACTGTGACGTGAGCAAGAGGGAAACAGCATGGCTTGGCATGAATGGAGTTGTGTAATAGGAAGTTGCCAGCCGGACTACCTGGTAACTGTGGCTTAAATAATAGCTCTGATAATAATTAAGAGGTGTGAGAACTGAGGAGAGGGGCATGACTTGAAGACAAAGTGGAAACTAATGAGTTGCTATGGAGATAAGAGAAACAAAGAAGTGCAAAAGTGGGGAACAAGTGTCCAAAAAATAACCAAACATGACAAAAACGAAACATGATCTCGTGGGCGTGACATATACGGTATGTTCCATTAAAAATATAGAACATTACACACAGCGCTCAAAAAACAAAATGTTTTAGTACGACTTTGGTGAGCTATGAAGCTGCACCGCTTCATGGATTTTACTGTGCTTCAACATACGAGAATTACTATGGTGTGTGTATCAGGTAAGACATATTATCTGTCGTTTTGTTTATGTAAAACAAACTTTTCTCACCTACTAGTACCTACTGATCTGTATTTAGGATCTGAATAAGTCGTGAAAATTTGCGCGAGTCCGCCTAACATGATACTGTGAAAGTTCAATCCATAGTGGCTCCAACACAGCCGCGAGAGTTCAGTTCAAGCGGATCCAAGACAGCAGCGAGAGTCCCGTACACAGGAAACCATCTCAAGCGGATCAGCAGCGTAGAGATGTCCCCAACCGATACAGGCGAGCGGTCCATCCTGGGTCCCGACGAGCGGTCCATCCTGGGTCTCGACTCTGGACATCCAAGGTCATCGGACCGGACCCCCTCCACAGGGGAAGGGGGGACATAGGAGAAAGAAAAGAAGCGGCAGATCAACTGGTCTAAAAAGGAGGTCTATTTAAAGGCTAGAGTATACAGATGAGTTTTAAGGTGAGACTTAAATGCTTCTACTGAGGTAGCATCTCGAACTGTTACCGGGAGGGCATTCCAGAGTACTGGAGCCCGAACGGAAAACGCTCTATAGCCCGCAGACTTTTTTTGGGCTCTAGGAATCACTAATAAGCCG
Organism: Nerophis ophidion; assembly: GCF_033978795.1. Classification (NCBI taxonomy): domain Eukaryota; kingdom Metazoa; phylum Chordata; class Actinopteri; order Syngnathiformes; family Syngnathidae; genus Nerophis; species Nerophis ophidion. The sequence goes on from NC_084634.1 coordinate 32,884,141, forward strand.
AAGTCTTTTGAACGCAGATTCTAACACAGTCATTTTTGTACACAGTCTATTCAGGTTCCGACAACACAACTTTCAAATGTCCAGTGTCCCTCAGCAGCATCCAGCTACTGACAATCATGGTTCAGCCCAATGTAGGCCTAATTAGTCAAAGCAGGTGGGCTCCCCTATATAAAGCCCGCAGCCCCTTCCTGACTCTTTTAGCCACACATTCACATTCATTTTTAAAAAATTTTTTTTTCCAAGATGGCGCTGCTGTAGTGGCTGCTGTAGGCAGGAGCTCTGTGCTCTTGTATCATCCTTTCGTGTTTCCCTCTTGTTTTCATGTGTTGTTATATTTTTTTGCCTTTTGGTCCGGGACCCTTTGGGACTGTGTGACAAGGGGTGTCACTTTCGTGACCTCTGTGGTGCTTTTTTTGTGGACTTCTGGATCTGCCTCCCGGGAGCCTTTTGGCCATGGAGACCAGCTGCTGGGTGTCTGCCGCACCGGAGTCGCTTTGGAGGGACTGGAGGAGATGCGGATGAGGGGACAGGGCTGCGGAGCTGGCACTGAGCGCTGGGACGGAGAGGCTTCACGGTGTCTTGGCTGGGTGAGCAGGTGTCGGACACCTCAGTCTCCTTGGACGTATCATCGCTCATCCATGCGGACTGGACACAGGCCGAAAATGGAGTCGGCTGTCTTGGTTGCTTTGTTGGGTCTGCTCCTGTCTCTGTCCATCCTCCCTCCACCCCAGCGGACGATGGCGTGGAACACCGCAGAGGCCACCACAGTGGATATGTTTCTTTTACTTTTTATTCATAGCTGTATGTAGAAGTGTCTGGTTGTATCTGCTGCTTTAATGTCTTTAATGTCCTCTGTGTTCTTTGATGTTTGATGTTTCCCTCTTACACACATGGAAGAGGGATGTGTACTATGGCTATGAGTTGTTGTTTTTTTCCCTTGGCCTCAGTCTGCACCCCCTCTCCAGGGCCCAGGCTAAGACCGATTTTTTAATTTTATTTTAATCTTCTATTTTTTTCTCCCCCCTTTGTTTACCTGTATCTCATCTTTTTTTGTAAGGGGTGCTGGAAGCGATCCTGTTCTGTCTCCCTGTAATGTTTGACTGATCTTGAATGGGATTGTGCTGAAAATTGTAATTTTCCTGACGGAATAAATAAAGTACTATCTAATCTAATCTAATCTAATGGTGAGGGAGATGTTACAATTTGTTTGTTGAGCATGCTTTTCACTAACACGATTGAATGTTTGTAGTGTGTCCATGTTGAGCTTCCTAACAAATGTGCATGGTTTGAGAGGAAGCCAAAGGTCAAACAGTGACAGTGTGGGCTCAAACTGTCACAGAGACATTAATCCGCCACTTTTGCCATTTCTAATAAAAAGCAGTGTAAAGTTCTTACTTATATCCGTCAGTAAACTCGCCATGAAAGTGCTAAAACATACCGGTGTAGTGAGTTTTAAATTATTCGCCCAAGGAACTTTAGTTATTAGAGCGTTCCGATCGGACGTTTTTTTTAACAGGACGCTTTTCCGGCGTTGTTGTAGCACTAGTGAGCCACAGATGAGGAGATGCTGCTCCGTTATTGATTGAAGTAAAGTCTGAATATCATTAAAACAGTTAGCGCCATCTTTTGACACTTTTTCCACTTCCGTCCTTGCACGCTACACCGCTACAACAAAGATGACGAGGAGACGGCGCTGTCGAAGGTGAGCCACGTAAATAAGACCGCCCACAAAACGGTGCATCCTGAAGCGACTGTAGAAAGTGGCTTGAAGATGATCTGTGAAACCTGATCTATGCAACATTTTGACCAAAGAACTACCATTACATGTTATGTAGACCATAAGGAAGTGTTTTACATTTAGAAAAAAATAAATGAAATATGTCCCCTTTAATGTGCCCTAAAATCCAGTGCGCCTTATACAAACCCTGTCTCCATATGAGTTGGAAAATTGTGTTAGATGTAAATATAAACGGAATACAACTATTTGCAAATCCTTTTCAACCCATATTCAGTTGAATATGCTGCAAAGACAACATATTTGATGTTCAAAATGATAAACATTTTTTTTTTGCAAACAATCGTTACCGTTAGAATTTGATGCCAGCAACAAGGGACAAAAAGTTGAGAAAGGTGGCAATAAATACTGATAAAGTTGAGAAATGCTCATCAAACACTTATTTGGAACATCCCACAGGTGTGCAGGCTAATTGGGAACAGGTGGGTGCCATGATTGGGTATAAAAGCAGCTTCCATGAAATGCAAAGTAATTCACAAACAAGAACGGGGCGAGGGTCACCAATTTGTAAGCAAATTGTGGAATAGTTTTAGAAAATAATTTCTCAACAAACTATTGCAAAGAATTTAGGGATTTTATCATCTACGGTCCGTAAAACCGTCAAAAGTTTCAGAGAATCTGGAGAAATCACTGCACGTAAGCGATGATATTACGGACCGTTGATTTTTCAGGGGGTACTGCATCAAAAACAGACATCAGTGTGTAAAGGATATCACCACATGGACTCAGGAACACTTCATAAAACCACTGTCAGTAACTACAGTTGGTCGCTACATCTGTAAGCGCAAGTTAAAACTCTACTATGCAAATCAAAACCCATTCATCAACAACACCAAGGAACGCCGCTGGCTTTGCTGGGGCCGAGGTCATCTAAGATGGACTGATGCAAAGTGGAAAAGTGGTCTGTGGTCTGACGAGTCCACATTTCAAATTATATTTGGAAATCGTGGACGTGGTGTCCTCCAGAACAAAGAGGAAAATACCCATCCAGATTGTTATAGGGGCAAAGTTCAAAAGCCAGCATCTGTGATGGTATGGGGGTGTATTAGTGCCCAAGGCATGGGTAACTTACACATCTGTGAAGGCACCATTAATGTAGAATGGTCCATACAGGTTTTGGAGCAACATATGTTGTCTTCCAAGCAACGTTATCATGGACGCCCCTGGTTATTTCAGCAAGACAATGCCGAGCCACGTTTTACAACGCCGTGGATTGGCAGTAAAAGAGTGTAGGTACTTTCCTGGCCCGCCTGCAGTCCAGACCTGTCCCCCATCGAAAATGTGTGGCGCATTATGAAACATAAAATACGACAGCGGAGACCCCAAACTGTTGAGCAACTGAAGCTCTACATAAAACAAGAATGTGTAAGAATTCCACTTTCAAAGCTTCAACAATTAGTTTCCTCAGTTCCTAAACGTTTGAGTGTTGTTAAAAGAAAAGGTGATGTAACGCAGTGGTGAACATGCCCTTTCCCAACTACTTTGGCACTTGTTGCACCTATGAAATTCTAAGTTAATTATTATATGCAAAAAAAAATAAAGTTTATGAGTTTGAACATCAAATATCTTGTCTTTGTAGTGCATTCAACTGAATATGGGTTGAAAAGGATTTGCAAATCATTGTATTCCGTTTTATATTTACATCTAACACAATTTCCCAACTCGTATGGAAACGGGTTTTGTATATGAAAAAAATTCGAAAATAGACCATTCATCCGCAGTGCGCCCTATGTCCCAGAAAGTACGGTTAGTTTAACGCCCTTTTTAAAAATGGACATTTAAAAAATAATGTTCTGCCTGACTGATGCCTGATGGACAACTAACTAGTTAAGGTTTCCAATGGTTTTATCGCACTTTTTTTTTTTTTTTTTTAAACCACTACTCGCGGTGTCACGGTGGGAGAGGGGTTAGTGCATCTGCCTCACAATACGAAGTTCCTTCAGTCCTGGGTTCAAATCCAGGCTCGGAATCTTTCTGTGTGGAGTTTGCATGTTCTCCCCGTGAATGCGTGGGTTCCCTCCGGGTACTCCGGCTTCCTCCCACCTCCAAAAACATGCACCTGGGGATAGGTTGATTGGCAACACTAAATTGGCCCTAGTGTGTGAATGTTGTCTGTCTATCTGTGTTGGCCCTGCGATGAGGTGGCGACTTGTCCAGGGTGTACCCTGCCTTCCGCCCGATTGTAGCTGAGATAGGCCCCCGCGACTCCTAAAAGGGAATAAGCGGTAGAAAATGGATGGATGGACTACTCGCAGCAACATGGTGTTTAACGTCACACAATTCACCATCATGGGGACGGCGTGGCGGGGTCGGGAGAGTGGCTGTGCCAGCAACCTGAGGGTTCCTGGTTCAATCCCCACCTTGTCACGTCCGTTGTCGTCCTTAAACACTTCACCCTTGCTCCCTATGGGTCCTGGTTAGGGCCTTGCATGGCAGCTCCCACCATAAGTGTGTGAATGTGGAAATACGGTCAAAGCGCTTTCAGTTCCTAAAAAAAAAAAAGGGTAGAAAAGTGCTGTAGCAGTATAACCCATTTACCATCATGGGTAATAAAAAGAAAAATGCGGTGAAAAACAACACGATGCCCTGAGGAGACATGATTGCTCACCTTTGCCAGCCGCATATTTTCTTTTTCCCGATGGAATTTGTGTTTCTGCAGGCTTTATGTTTTGTTCCTCGGAGGAGAGTTTTTATTGAGGTTGTTACTTGTACACACGTAGCATCAGTCTGAGCGTCATCCCTGTCATGCATGCTTCTGGTGTTCTCGACTATTTTCTTACGGTACTTTCATCTGAGCCGAATTCTGTGTTGTTTGAGGGTTTTTGTGTGTGCTGTCATCTGATTGGTCCATTAGCAGGTGAGGCTTCCGCTTTGGCATTTATTACAAAACTCAAAACCAGTGAAGTTTACTTAATATTCCAACTGGTAAACATTGTTATTTTTTTGCAAATATTAGCTCATTTGGAATTTGATGCCTGCGACATGTTTCGAAAAAGCTGGCACAAGTGGCAAAAAAGACTGAGAAAGTCGAAGATAGCTCATCAAACACTTATTTGTAAAGCATCCTACGGGCGAATAGGTTAATTGGGAACAGGTGGGTGTCATGATTGGGTATAAAAGAAATGCTCAGTCATTCATAAACTAGGATGGCGGCGAGGGTCACCATTTTGTGAACAAATGCGTGAGCAAATTGTCGAACAGTTTTAGGAACAACATTTCTCGACGAGCTATTGCAAGGAAGTTAGGGATTTCACCATCTATGGTCTGTAATATCAAAACGTTTGGAGAACCTGGAGAAATCACTGCACGTACGAGGCGATACTCGTGACCTTTGACCCCTCAAGCGGTACTGCATCAAAAACTGACATCAGTGGATAAAGGATATCTCAGGAACACTTCAGAAAACAATTGTCAGTAACTACAGTTTGTCGCTACATCTGTAAGTGCAAGTTAAAACTCTACTATGCAAAGCCAAAGCCATTTATCAACAACACCCAGAAACCCAGAACCTAATCCAAGATGGACTGATGCAAAGTGGAAAGGTGTTCTGTGGGTCTGATGAGTCCATAATTCAAATTGTTTTTGGAAACTGTTAACGTGGTGTCTTACGGACCAAAGAGGAAAATAACCATCCGGACTGTTATAGGCACATAATTCAAAAGCCAGCACCTGCGATAGTAAGGGGGTGTATTAGTGCCTAAGGCATAGATAACTTACACATTTAGGAAGGCACTATTAATGCTGAAATGTATATACAGGTTTTGGAGCAACATATGTTGCCATCCAAGCAATGTTATCATGGACGCCACTGCTTATTTCAGCAAGATAATGCCAAGCCAGGTGTTCCAACAGCGTGGCTTTGTAGTAAAAGTGTGTGGGTGCTAAACTGAGCAACCTGTCTCCCATTGAAATTGCGTGGCGCATTATGAAGCCTAAAATACCTCAATGGAGTACCCGGACTTTTGAACCATTTTAAGCTGTACAACAAGCAAGAACGGGAAGTAATTATACCTGAAAAGCTTCAAAAATTACTCTCCTCAGTTCCCAAATGTTTACTGAGTGTTGTTAAAAGGAAAGGCCATGTAACACAGTGGTGAAAATGTCCCTGTGCCAACTTTTTTGCAATGTGTTGCTGCTATTAAATTCGAATTTAATGATTATTTTCCACCCTAAAAATATGTTTCAAAAGTATATTTAGGTTCCTTTTTTGTATTTTGTAACTCATAACTGTGGTGCGTTCAAAGAACCCCTATACGAGACTGTAGAAGTGGCCCCCCAGTGGGTTGGAGCAGTATAGCTTGGTTGGTAGAGTGGCCGTGCCAGCAACTTGAGGGTTCTAGGTTTGATTCCCGCTTCCACCATCCTAGTCACTGCTGTTGTGTCCTTGGGCAAGACACTTTACCCACCTGCTCCCAGTGCCACCCACACTGGTTTAAATGTAACTTGGATATTGGGTTTCACTATGTTAAAGCGCTTTGAGTCACTAGAGAAAAAGCGCTATATAAATACAATTCACTTCACTTCTTTGGACTGACATGACAGCCCGGTTCAGGTTCACAGTGTAATTTTATTTTCCAACAAAGACTCTCTCTTGCTTTCCAGCAATTGTGTGTCCGTCTCAGGTTCGCTCTTGCTCTCGCTCTTGCTCCAGCTCCATCTCCTCTCTCCTCCTCGGCTGCTGTCTTTTAACAGAGCGACTGTGTTGGTCATGTTTTGTTATGGTTTTTGGACTCTTGTTTCCTGTTTTGCACTTCCTGGTTTTGTTTTGTTTCCATAGTAACTCATTAGTTTCCACCTGGTCTCCAAGTCACGGCCCTGTCCTCAGCCCTCACACCTGTCACAAATTATGTCTCTGCTCTTTAAGCCATTCGGTTTCTGTTCCTTGGCCTGACAACTTTGTACCTACCGACCTACTTCCGATATTGAACTCTACCTACCTTACCTTGCCGACCTTCATGCCTTGCCACGCTGTTTATTGTTTTGACCACGTCACGTAAGTTTTTTTGTATTCATGCCTGAATGCAAATGTTTGGTTTGTTTTGTGCCACAGATAGTATCTTTTGTTTGTTTGTATATTCCCATGCCATTGTGCTGTTTTGGTTTCGAGTGGAGTCTAGTTTGTTATCCGCCATTGTGCGCGCCCTTTGTTTTCCTGTTTTGAAAAACAAAGCTTAAATAAATTGAATATGTACTCCACGCAATCATCCTTTGCGTGGAAGAAGCAATACAAATCCAAGTCCATGTCCTGACATGGACAGGTGGTTGGGCGTTGGTACGCACCTGTCGGTGATCTCAAAGCCGGTCCTACTTCCGATATTGAACTCTACCTACCTTACCTTGCCGACCTTCATGCCTTGCCACGCTGTTTATTGTTTTGACCACGTCACGTAAGTTTTTTGTATTCATGCCTGAATGCAAATGTTTGGTTTGTTTTTTGCCACAGATAGTATCTTTTGTTTGTATATTCCCATGCCATTGTGCTGTTTTGGTTTCGAGTGTAGTCTAGTTTGTTATCCGCCATTGTGCGCGCCCTTTGTTTTCCTGTTTTGAAAAACAGTGCTTAAATAAATTGAATATGTACTCCACACAATCATCTTTTGCGTGGAAGAAGCAATACAAATCCAAGTCCATGTCCTGACATGGACAGGTGGTTGGGCGTTGGTACGCACCTGTCGGTGATCTCAAAGCCGGCCCTACTTCCGATATTGAACTCTACCTACCTTACCTTGCCGACCTTCATGCCTTGCCACGCTGTTTATTGTTTTGACCACGTCACGTAAGTTTTTTGTATTCATGCCTGAATGCAAATGTTTGGTTTGTTTTTTGCCACAGATAGTATCTTTTGTTTGTATATTCCCATGCCATTGTGCTGTTTTGGTTTCGAGTGTAGTCTAGTTTGTTATCCGCCATTGTGCGCGCCCTTTGTTTTCCTGTTTTGAAAAACAGTGCTTAAATAAATTGAATATGTACTCCACACAATCATCTTTTGCGTGGAAGAAGCAATACAAATCCAAGTCCATGTCCTGACATGGACAGGTGGTTGGGCGTTGGTACGCACCTGTCGGTGATCTCAAAGCCGGCCCTACTTCCGATATTGAACTCTACCTACCTTACCTTGCCGACCTTCATGCCTTGCCAAGCTGTTTATTGTTTTGACCACGTCACGTAAGTTTTTTTGTATTCATGCCTGAATGCAAATGTTTGGTTTGTTTTTTTGCCACAGATAGTATCTTTTGTTTGTTTGTATATTCCCATGCCATTGTGCTGTTTTGGTTTCGAGTGTAGTCTAGTTTGTTATCCGCCATTGTGCACGCCCTTTGTTTTCCTGTTTTGAAAAACAGTGCTTAAATAAATTGAATATATACTCCACACAATCATCCTTTGCGTGGAAGAAGCAATACAAATCCAGGTGGTTGGGCGTTGGTACGCACCTGTCGGTGATCTCAAAGCCGGTCCTGGCACACCCCGCTTCGCTGCAGGTCTGCAGGCCACGCCCCCCCCAACAGAGACATTTCTGTTTTGTAAGGTCGGCAATCCTACTCAGAGACAAATTCCATTGGCAAAAACGATGACGTCTTCTGAGTCCGCTCATAATTTGCGTGAATTGGCAACGTTGCAGAATATTATAGTATCAGATGCCTTCCCGCCCCTAGGGGGCGTACGGAGCGTGGAGTCCGTGGGAGGTCCGCGAAAGCATCTCTCAGCGTTCACACGCCATTTCGGCGGTCCTTTTCAGCGCCTGCTTACTGTTGATTGAATGCATAAACATTGCAAAAGAGAATCGCGCTGAACGCTGTTTTTTTTTTTTTGCGCCGTAATCCAGACCAGATGCATAAACAAAAATGCCGCGGCATTTAAAGCGCCGAGCACTCTGAGGTCGTCATGTTTGCTGCTGTAAAACGTAAGACGGCGGTTAAACTCCATCAGATGCGTGCTTAAGTGCGCCGCATAAGGTCGTCATCTGTCCTGCACCCCAAGCAGCTGTGCAGGCGCGCACACGCTATTGTTTTGATGTCGGCGTCGTAACCTGCGTGGCCGTTTGATGCAGGAGCGAACATCGATGAGATTTTTTTTTTTTTTTTTACACAGGTGTCGGGCCTTCCATCATCGCCGACACCTGTCAAGCAGAAGCGTTCCCACACAGGAAGTCGACTGTACGACGCAGGCGGAGGATGCAGGCCCCTCGCCATGTGTTCGCCAGCCAGCTTCTAGCACGTGGTGACATCACGGCACCATGTGACTGACAGGCCCTCTGTTTGTTTTGCCCTTTTTAGAAGTTCATTTCCTGTGCTCCCTTTTGTTTTAGATGGTATATTTTAAAGTTGGAGGGGGGCGTCCCCTTTTTTTTTTAAATGTGGTGTTTACATTGTGTGAGTGCTTTGAGGGAAGGCACAAAGCCACCGCACAGTGGGTGGATTATAAACTTGGACCGAGTTTCAAACGGAGTGAACTTATAAACACAGTCCCCCCCCCCGCCAAGACACACACTCTTAATGCTGGTCCTGGACCGCTCGCGTAGTACTTTAGATCCGACCCAGGCCTGGCCCGTGTTTGACTTTGATGCGTGCAGTCGGGTTGTGTTTGCACCTACTTCTAAGGTAGCGTACTTTGACGATATTGAAAATGGGTCGGTGAAAATTTGCCAATGACACTCGAACTTGCTTTATAAATGACATACAAACCCTGTTTCCATATGAGTTGGGAAATTGTGTTAGATGTAAATATAAACGGAATACAATGATTGGCAAATAATTTTCAACCCGTATTCAGTTGAATATGCTACAAAGACAACATATTTGATTTTCAAACTGTTGTTGCAAATAATCATTAACTTTAGAATTTGATGCCCGCAACACGTGACAAAGAAGTTGGGAAAGGTGGCAATAAATACTGATACAGTTGAGGAATGCTCATCAAACACTTATTTGGAACTTCCCACAAGTGTGCAGGCTAAAACTGGGAACAGGTGGGTGCCATGATTGGGTATAAAAACGGCTTCCCAAAAAATACTCCGTCTTTCACAAGAAAGGATGGGGCGAGGTACACCCCTTTTGTCCACAACTGCGGGAGCAAATAGTCAAACCACATTTCTGAAAGTGCAATTGGAAGAAATTTAGGGATTTCAACATCTACGGTCCATAATAGTGGGCTTTAAGAATAAACTAAAAGGAGAAGTATTGCGTAAAGAAATTATTTTAGGTTGTACCTAATGTCATGACTGTTTTTATTGACTATTGAGTATTTTATTGATTATGGGATAAGCAGCAGAAAATGGATGGATGATACTTTTTCGTCACTTATTGTTTGTCTTTGGTACGCTAATGTGTATATTTTAGGCCATTGGTTCTTTGTTTTATTTTTGCAAAAATGTATACAGTATATCTATTTTATATGGCTATTTTTATCTTTGGTATGAAAATTATTATGTAACAACATTTATTAGTATTTTTTGGTTCTTTGTTGTTGCTATTTTTTATTATGACAATTTATTATTGGATCATGTTGTACTGCATTTTAATCGTTTGTTCTGTGGTTGTGTGATGTTTTTTGGCTGGACCCCAGGAAGAATAGGCTCCACTGCGGTGTAGACTAATGGGGATCCTTAATAAACTAAAAATAATTTCATCAAAAAGTTCAGAGAATCTGGAGAAATCACTCCACCTAAGCGGCATGGTCGGAAACCATGCCTTCGATTCCTCAGACGGCACTGTATCAAAAACCGACATCAATCTCTAAAGGATATCACCACATGGGCTCAGGAACACTTCAGAAAACCACTGTCACTACATACAGTTTGTCTCTACATCTGTAAGTACAAGTTAAAGCTCTACTATGCAAAGCGAAAGCCATTTATCAACAACATCCAGAAACGTCGCCGGCTTCTCTGGGCCTGAGATCATCTAAGATGGACTGAAGCAAAGTGTAAAAGTGTTTTGTGGTCTGACGAGTCCACTTTCAAATTGTTTTTGGAAATATTCGACATTGTGTAGTCCGGACCAAAGGGGAATCCAACCATCCAGACTGATATCGACGCAAAGTTCAAAAGCCAGCATCCGTGATGGTATGGGGGTGCATCAGTGCCCAAGGCATAGGTAACTTACACATCTGTGAAGGCACCATTAATGCTGAAAGGTACATACAGGTTTTGGAACAACGTATGCTGCCATCAAAGTGCTGACTTTGTCATGGACGCCCCTGCTTATTTCAGAAAGACAATGCCAAGCCACATTCAGCACATGTTACAACAGCGTGGCTTTGTAAAAAAAGAGTGCGGCTACTTTCTTGGCCCACCTGCAGTCCAGACCTGTATCCCATCGAAAATGTGTGTCGCATTATGAAGCATAAAATACGACAGCGGAGACCCTGGATTGTTGAACGACAGAAACTCTACATAAAATAAGAATGGGAAAGAATTCCACATTCAAAGCTTCAACAATTAGTTTCCTCAGTTCCCAAGCTTTTATTGAGTGTTGTTAAAAGAAAAGGTGATGTAACACAGTGGTGAACATGCCCTTTCCCAACTACTTTTGCACGTGTTGCAGCCATGAAATTCTAAGTTAATTATTATTTGCAAAAAAATCAAAAATAAAGTTTCTGAGTTTGAACATCAAATATCTTGTCTTTGTAGTGCATTCAACTGAATATGGGTTGACAAGGATTTGCAAATAATTTTATTCCGTTTATATTTACATCTAACACAATTTCCCAACTCATATGGAAACGGGGTTCGTATTTATTTAAATAAAGCATTTTTTTCTCATTTGTTCCCAGCAGTGTTGGCGCTAGGAATTTTCAAAATGGGGTCCCAGGGATCCCATCAAGTCATGAAAATGGGGTCCCACAGTAAATTTTTGGGGTGCCACTTATTTGTAAGCGTTTTGAAAACAAATATATCTCACATTCTATATTATGTTTTAGAAAAAGGTTGTCACAAAAGTTATTAAAGAAATAATAAAAAGAAATAAGACAGATTTGTATACTAATGTAAATGTATTCAGTTATAAATATCCATCCATCCATCCATCCATTTTCTACCGCTTATTCCCTTTGGGGTCTTGCTGGGCGCTGGCGCCTATCTCAGCTACAATCGGGCGGAAGGCGCTGTACACCCTGGACAAGTCGCCAACTCATCGCAGGGCCAACACAGATAGACAGACAACATTGACACACTAGGGACGTATCACAATTATTTCTAATGATCAATTTAGGCTTGCAAAGACGTATTCTTATATCAGCGACCCTTGGAATGACCCTTTCCTGCTCTGTCTTCTTATGTTCTGGCAGACCACATGCGTTGTAATTTGTTTCTAAGCGAGGGCGAACAGACGGTGCTAAATCTACCTAATGATGGTTCAAAACCCAAAACCAGTGAAGTTGGATAGTTGTGTAAATGGAAAATAAAAACAGAATACAATGATTTGAAAATCCCTTTTAAGCTTTATTCAATTGAATTGACTGCAAAGACAAGATGTTTAATGTTCCAACTGAGAAACTTTTTTTTTTTTTTTGCAAATAATTATTAACTTAGAATTTAATGGCAGCAACACATTTCAAAAAAGTTGGCATAGGGGCATTTTTTCCACTGTGTTACATGGCCTTTCCTTTTAACAACACTCAGTAAATGTTTGGGAACTGAGGAGACCAATTTTTTGAAGATTTTCAGGTGGAATTCTTTCCCATTCTTGCTTGATGTACAGCTTAAGTTGTTCAACAGTCCGGGGTCTACGTTGTGGTATTTTAGACTTCATAATGCAACACACATTTTCAATGGGAGACAGGTCTGGACTACAGGCAGGCCAGTCTAGTACCCGCACTCTTTTACTATGAAGCCACGCTGTTGGCTTGCCATTGTCTTGCTGAAATAAGCAGGGGCGTCCATGATAACGTTACTTGGATGGCAAAATAAGTGGCTACAAATGTACCTTTCAGCATTAATGGTGGCTTCACAGATGTGTGAAGTGAATTGAATTATATATTTATATAGCGCTTTTTTCTCTAGTGACTCAAAGCGCTTTACATAGTGAAACCCAATATCTAAGTTACATTCAAACCAGTGTGGGTGGCACTGAGAGCAGGTGGGTAAAGTGTCTTGCCCAAGGACACAACGGCAGTGACTAGGTTGGCAGAAGCGGGAATCGAACCTGCAACCCTCACGTTGCTGGCACGGCCACTCTACCAACCGAGCTAAACCGCCCCGTAAACCGTAAATTACCGTAAATTACCCATGCATTGGGCACTACTACACCCCCCATACCATCACAGATGTTGGCTTTTGAACTTGGCGCCTATAACAGTCCGGATGGTTCTTTTCGTCTTTATTCGGGAGGACACGACATCCACAGTTTTCCAAAAACAATTTGAAATGTGGTCTCTTCTGACCACAGAACACTTTTCCACTTTGCGTCAGTCCATCTTAGATGAACTCGGGCCCAGCAAAGCCAGCAGCGTTTCTGGGTGTTGTTGATAAATGGCTTTGGCTTTGCAATAGTAAATATTTAACTTGCACTTAGATTTATTTACAGACTGTAGTAACCGACAGTGGTTTTTCTGAAGTGTTTCTGATATCCTTTACACACCGATGTCTCTTTTTGATCCTGAGGGATCGAAGGTCGCATACGTGCAGTGATTTCTACAGATTCTCTGAACCTTTTGATAATATTACAGAGTGTAGATGGTGAAATACCTGAATTCCTTGCAATAGCTCATTGTGAAATGTTGTTCTTAAACTGGTGGACAATTTGCTCACGCATTTGTTCACAAAGTGGTGACCCTCGCCCCCATCCTTGTTTGTGAATGACTGAGCATTTCATGGAAGCTGCTTTTATACCCAATCATGGCACCCACCTGTTCCCAATCAGCCCGTTCACCTGTGGGATGTTCCAAATAAGCGTTTGATGAGCACTCCTCAAATTTTTCAGTCTTTTTTGCCACTTGTGCCAGTTTTTTTGAAACATTTTGCAGGCATTAAATTCCAAATGAGCTAATATTTGCAAAAAATAACAAATTTTTACCAGTTCCGTCATAAAATATCTTGTCTTTGCAGTCTATTCAATTGAATATAGGACGAAAAGGATTTGCAAATCATTGTGTTCTGTTTTTATTTCCCATTTACACAACGTGCCAACTTCACTGATCTGATCCTTGGTGTCTTCAATGTGTTGAGGCACACGAGGGGACGACCCGCCAGCTCCATGTCCTGTGTGAGCACTACAAGGACTTGAATAGTCATTATGTGCCAGCTGTTCGGATGGAGGAGTAATTGCAGTGTTGGCATGACTCCACATGGGCCCCAGGTCTGTGGCATTACTCTCACCCCCTTCACCACCACTAACCACCGACACCCTCGGGCACCTTGCCAAGCCCGCCCACATGCTCCATCCCTGACCCATCCTACTACCACAACCAAGCAGCACCCCCAAAACCACGCAGGCCCACCCTCCTCACACCCCAGCACCAACCCCTCCTTTACCACCGTCCCGTCTGTTCCAGATTCCAAGGGGGCACTGGTTAACTCTAATCCCATAATAAGACGCTCAGCTGAGGAAAGAGAACTTTCCTCTGGTAAATTCTAGACTTCCTTTTTTCTTCACTGCCCTTCCTTTTTTTTTTTTAGCTAAAGTGGAAGCAAAATTACACCTTGGGCCGGTCAGAGTTATTTGTTGTCGAACCCCAAGATGCAGAGACGGAGGCAGGCATAGAATATGAAGACATTATTTAATATAAATAATAGAACAAGAACAAACAAAAAGCACGCACGTGGGCGGAATAACAAACTAAGGGAGCTAGCACTGGAAGCTAGAAAACAAAAAGGAAGCTAGAGGATAGCAAACAGAAAAACTGGAAATAACTAACAGCTAACAAAAGCAGCTTACCGCTACGACGACCATGACAAAACGTAGCATGACAGGTAATAGCTGAAAAGCATCACAGACACGACAAGAGCAACATATGGCAACGACAAATCCGAATGACAATACAATGATCCAGCAACTGACACAAGACAAAGCAGGTACAAATAGGAGCAGGCTGATTGGCAACAGGTGTGGCCAGGTGCCAATCAGCCGCAGCTGAGGAGGAACACAACACTCAGGGAACAGGACAGGAAGCTGACAAAATAAGAGCACTAGACAGGAACTAAGGACATGAAATACTAAACACACAGGAGACAGACAAATGCAGGGGAAAAAAAAGTAAAACATAGACAAACTGTCAGGGGAAAGCTTGACAGGGCCAGTTTTTTGTCTTCCTACCATTCATCCTGTCTTCCTCACCAGTTAGTTATTTGTATTATTATTATACAAACCCCCAAACCCAGTGAACTTGGCACGTTGTGTGAATGGTAAATAAAAACAGAATACAATGATTTGCAAATCCTATTCAACCTACATTCAATTAAATAGACTGCAAGGACAAGATATTTAACGTTCGAACTGGAAAACGCTATTTTTGGCAAATATTAGCTCATTTGGAATTTGATGCCTGCAACATGTTTCAAAAAAGCTGGCACAAGTGGCAAAAAAAGACTGAGTAAGTTGAGGAATGCTCATCAAACACTTATTAGGAACATCCCACTGGTGAACAGGCTAATTGGGAACAGGTGGGTGCCATGAAATGCTTAGTCATTCACAAACAAGGATGCAGCGAGGGTCACCAATTTGTAAACAAATGTGTGATCAAATTGTCGAACAGTTTGAAAACAACATTTCTCAGTGCGCTGTTGCAAGGAATTTAGGGATGTCACCCTTTACGGTCCGTAATATCATCAAAAGCTACAGAGAGTCTGGGGAAATCACTGCACGTAAGCGGCAAGGCTGAAAACCAGCATTGAATGCCCATGATCTTCGATCCTTCAGGTGGTATCGCATCAAAAAGCGACATCAGTGATTGATGGGTTGAGACTTTCATTAGTAGATTGCACAGTACAATACTGTGGAGAGGCGGAGCCGACAGGCCGTCAGCGGGGTAGGACAAACCGTGGTCCTACTCAAGATGGCGGCCAGGAGGCGGAGTATGCAGCGGAACGGAGAGGCGGGGCGCGCCTGGAGCAACGCTGCAGCTATCGGAACCAGGTGCGTAATACACACACCTGCTCTCAATCGGTGAATCTCCTCCTGATGTATACAAGGGGAGAAGGAGGATCAATCATGGCAGAAGGAGTAGGAGAGAGATAAACGATCAGTCAAAAGACCAGACGAGCGAGAACCAATGAGAGTTACGGAGCGACAAAGACCAGCACAGGAAGACGGGCGACTGAAAAGGAGACCGGCGTGAGCAGCGAAGGAGGCACTGAAAGCGCGACCGACTGACACTGCGAGTGACTTTATTTGCAAAAATAAAGAGTCAAACTTGTGCGAAGCGATGTCCTCCGTTAATGGTCCATGCAACCCGTTCACAAATACATATTCCATACAACTGTCCACTAAATGCTAACACCCGAATAAGTTTTTCAACTTGTTTAAGTCGGGGTCCACGTTAATCAATTCAAGTGTGCGAAGGATATCACCACATGGGCTCTGGAACACTTCAGAAAACCACTGTCAGTAACTACAGTTGGTCGCTACATCTGTAAGTGCAACTCTACTATGCAAAGCCAAAGCCATTTATCAACAACACCCAGAAACGCTGCCGGCTTCGCTAGGCCTGAGCTCATCTACGACGGGATGATGCAAAGTGGAAAAGTGTTCTGTGGTCTGACGAGTCCACATTTCTAATTGTTTTAGGAAACTGTGGACGTCGTGTCATCTGGACCAAAGAAGAAAATAACTATCCGGATTGTTATAGGCACAATGTTCACAATCCAGCATCTGCGATGGTATGGGGGTGTATTAGTGCCCAAAGCATGGGTAACTTACACATCTGTGAAGGCACCATTAATGCTGAAAGGTGCATACAGGTTTTGGAGCAACATATGTTGCCATACAAGCATGGACGCTCCTGCTTATTTCAGCAAGACAATGCCAAGCCACGTGTAACAGCCGCATGGCTTCATAGTAAAAGAGTGCGGGTACTATACTGGCTTGCTTGTAGTCCAGACGAGTCTCGCATTGAAAAATTGTGGCGAATTATAAAACATAAAATACTTTGGTCATAGTTTTAGGTAGATTTTGTCGTATTTACCCGTAGAAGTTTTCCTCCGGGCCAAGCCCCCCCCATTGACGACGTCTTCTCCCCGTCAGCCTAGTTTTTAACGCTTCCATGTGAAGTCGACTGTCAGATATAAGTTGGAACTATACGCAACTTTGTATTATAAATGGTCATGCAGATAATTTTATCATGCATGTGCATGTACAAGCCAGTCTGCCCTACAACAGGAGGTTAAAGTAGGGGTCGGCAAACGAAAACATTGAAAAAGGCCAAAAATACAAGAAAACCAACAAATCCGTCTAAAGCCGCAAAAAATGAAAAACCAGATATAGGTCTTATAATGAAGACAAGACATGACGCAAGTGTTTATATTAGCTATGTTAGCCTACTATCAAAATGAAACAAATCTTTGTTGACAGAAATGTTGAAATGTAACATTTATTCTTTACATTTTTGCAACATTAGAAACCATTTTTAAATCAGAGGCTATACTCAGAAGGTGAGTTGATTCCTGGAAATTACTGGCTTTTAAATGCCAAAGGTACAGATGGGTGTGTCCAAATTAAAGGAACAGGCAGGCTGTCTTCTTCTAATGAATTTAAAAAAAATATTTGGCAAGCTAGGTAATGTTTGCTGTGGTCTGGAACAACATGGCACAAAAACAACTATCAGAAATGTAGCAAATATTACATATAGATAATGTGTCATGAGACATGCAAAACTAAATTATATACAAAGATACAAGTAAAGAAAATTGAGTTATCTCAAATACGAGGCGTAATGATGCAACATGTACATACAGCTAGCCTAAATAGCATGTTAGCATCGATTAAATAGCCCTTCAACAAGTTAATACCATCAACAAAGGTCACGAGTCATAATGATGCAATATGTACATACAGCTAGCCTAAATAGCATGTTAGCATCGATTAAATAGCCCTTCAACAAGTCAATACCATCAACAAAGGTCACCGTTGTGCATTCATGTACAGCATAAAATGTTTGGTGGACAAAATGAGACAAAGGAGTGGAACATTTTACATGTAAACAAACTTTTGGGTCACAGTCCACACTATGGTGAGTTAAAAAACCGCCAAAACTAGTAGGACAAAACGGTGTTCACAAAATACTGTCATCAGTGAAGGATACACAGAAACATATTAAACAGTGGGCTTTATAAGTTTTGTGTCATGTTTGTCCTCAAACAAAAAACATACTAAAACAAAAAAAAATGGTCCGTCCCCCCCCCCCATCTTTTTCCATTTTCAATCATTTTTAAAAAATGCTCCAGGGAGCCACTAAAAGATCGCGAGGCGCAGGTTATCGGAAAATAAAGATTGTATTACTCCAACTGTGGACCATAACAGAATAAAAATTGTGGATTCGTGCAAACCTCTACCCTATTTGGAGAAATCGGCTCGCTTGGAACAAGTTTGGAAAAAGACAAGATTGTTTTATAAATATCTCCGCCATGCCTCAATAGTATAATTTCACTCATGTGGATCGCAAAAATCATGAAGTAAGAAAAGTTATTTTGCATTATAAGGCCTATTTAGGTCATGAGAGTCAGCCCAATAAGACCGGGGGTCAGCAACCCGCGGCACCCGAGCCACACACGGCTCTTTACTGCTGTCCTATTGGCTCCCTGAAGCTTTTTAAAAAATGTATGAAAATGTAAAAAGATGAGGGAAACATTTTTTGTTTTAATATGGTTTCTGTATTGTTAAAAATCCCACTGTTTGTATCAAACATGCTTCACTGATGGGAGTACTTGGAGAGCGCCGTTTTGTTTTACTAATTTTGGCGGTCCTTCAACTCACCATAGTTTGTTTACATGTACAACAGAAAGACGTGTTTTTTAAATAGCCACTCCTTTGTCTCATTTTGTCCACCAAACGTTTTATGCTGTGTGTGAATGCATAAAGGTGAGCTTGGTCGATGCTATTGACTTGTGTGGAGTGCTAAATCCATGTGTGTCCTTCAACTTGGACAAACACATCTAAAATCAATCAATCAATCAATCAATGTTTATTTATATAGCCCCAAATCACAAATGTCTCAAAGGACTGCACAAATCATTACGACTACAACATCCTCGGAAGAACCCACAAAAGGGCAAGGAAAACTCACACCCAGTGGGCAGAGAGAATTCACATCCAGTGGGACGCCAGTGAAAATGCTGACTATGAGAAACCTTGGAGAGGACCTCAGATGTGGGCAACCCCCCCCCCCCTCTAGGGGACCGAAAGCAATGGATGTCGAGCGGGTCTAACATGATACTGTGAAAGTTCAATCCATAGTGGCTCCAACACAGCCGCGAGAGTTCAGTTGAAGCGGATCCAAGACAGCAGCGAGAGTCCCGTCCACAGGAGACCATCTCAAGCGGAGGCGGATCAGCAGCGTAGAGATGTCCCCAACCGATACAGGCGAGCGGTCCATCCTGGGTCCCGACGAGCGGTCCATCCTGGGTCTCGACTCTGGACAGCCAGTACTTCATCCATGGTCATCGGACCGGACCCCCTCCACAAGGGAGGGGGGGGACATAGGAGAAAGAAAAGAAGCGGCAGATCAACTGGTCTAAAAATGTTGACTATTCTAAGTCAGTCATTTCCAGGAGTTATCTCACCCCTTGAGAAACGTCCGTTTTACTAAAGATTGATTGGTGTAGAATAAATATTACATTTCAACATTTCTGTCAACGAAGATTTGTGTTGCTTTGCGACACATACTCATTTTGATAGTAGGCTTTTATAGCTAATATAGACACTTACCTCATGTGTTGCCTTCATTACAACATATATAATACTTTTAAAGTCATTTTGATGGCAGGCTAATATAGACACTTACATCACGTGTTGCTTTATAATAACACTTATATAAGGCTTTTAAAGTGATTTTGATAGTAGGCTAACATAGACACTTACATCATGTGTTGCCTTTATTATACCACTGATATAAGACTTTTAACCTTTGTCTTGTGTTAGGGTCGGCACCGACCCGTTTTAGTTTTTAAATGCATAAAAGCACCACATACATTTATTTTTTAGCATCAAAGCTTTTTGACTTTGTCAGGAACCTATTTGTCAACAAAATAAAACATTTTGATTTTTTTCACTAAATTATAAAATGCTCTGGTAGAAATTATGCCCTTGGTGTTGTTAGGGTCGGTTTCGACCCAGTTATAAAAATAAGATGATAAAGCAATGATAAGAGCCAAAACTGAACACACTGACAGCCAGCTCCTCTCCCAATCATGTGAGCTTTAGTGGATTCTCATTTTACCTTGTTATCCTGTACAAAAACAAACAAAAGACGGACACTAAAAGTGTCACTTTTTGCCACTCTGATTTTGTTTTTTTTATTAGTTTTGGAACTAGTAATCTATTTCTCTTGGTTTCATTTGCTTGATTGGTTGTTTGTTTGATGTTGGATTTCTGTTGCTGAAAAAAATACTTTTTAGCCTTTTTCTTGAAGTAAATATATATGGGTCGAAATTGACCCGTAACACCATAGATGTTACTATAGTTGAAATTCTTAAAATGAAAAAATAAACAAAACACATTTATTTAAGAGATGTGTTCTAATACCCCTTAGTAATAGTTAGGTAACACAACAACCTTTTTTTATTTATATGATTCTCTTGAGGTTCGTTTTACCATTTTTAAAAATTGAAATCGAGGGGTATACTGACAAAATAAGGCCCAATGGCCCAAACCAAAAATATTAAAACCAATATTTTCAAGGATAAGGAAGCCTAACAAGGTAACCAAGAGATGAGAAACAAATTGGATGATAGGTAATTGTTTTTAGTGTATTTTACAGCTGATTTAAAACATGGGTCAAAACCGAGCCGTTAACATAAGAGATGGTAACAGAAAGCTAACACAAGAGGAAGGTTAAAGTCATTTTGATAATAGGCTAATATACCTAATATAGACACTTACATCATATGTTTCCTTCATTATAACACTTATATAATACTTTTAAATTCATTTTGATAGTAGGCTAATATAGCTAATTTAAACACTTAGATCATGTGTTGCCTTCATTATAACACTTATATAAGACTTTTAAAGTAATTTAGCTAGTAGGCCAATATAGCTAATATAGACACATCATATGTTGCCTTCAATATAACACTTATATAAGACTTTTTGAAGTAATTTTGATCATAGGCTAATATAGCTAATATAGAAACTTATGTCATGTGTTGCCTTCATGATAACACTTATATAAGACTTTAAAAGTCATTTTGATAGTAGTCTAATATAGATAATATAGACACTTACATCATGTGTTGCCTTCAGTATAACACTTATATACACATTTTAAAGTTATTTCTATAGTAGGCTAATATAGACACTTAAAGTATGTCATATGATTCCTTCATTATAACGTTTATATAAGACTTTCATTATTTTGTGGCTCCGGACAGATTTTTATTGTAGTATTTTTGGTCCAATATGGCTCTTTTATCATTTTGGGATGCCGACCCCTGGAATATACTTTTATTTATCCCTCAATTACTTTGTTGGAGTTCAGGTCTTTACATACAGTAGCGTATGTAAAGCGTAATGAAAAAAAAGTAATAAATAATACACAATGCTAACTCATTAATATGTACACACACAAGATAAAATACAACAACAAAAAAAACCCACCAACATAAGTGTTGCAAATCACGAAAAAAAAAACAGAGTAAATACGTAAGTGCGTTGTAAAGTTCCTTGGCTGTGGGTAGTGGCTGTTGTATGGATGTCAACATGGTCAGCATTTTCTGTTAGCCACCTCCTCAATGCTGTCTAGTGGGCAGCCTAGGACGGAGTCAGCTCTTAATCAGTTTATTAAGTCTCTGACCGTCCTGCCCATCAAACAACATTGAATTCAATGCTGTCCGAAAACTACTGTATTGATTACCTGGCGGCAGGTTTAAAGTTGTCTGATTGTTTTTTTGTGTCAAGGCTTTTTACAAGGATGTCCCTGTTAAATTAATGCAAGTTTTCATACACATTGGTTTTAAAGTAACCCGACCAGTGAAATTGTCAACTTTATTTCCAAAACCGATTTGAAATGTGGACTCGTCAGACCACAGAAAACTTTTCCACTTTGCATCAGTCCATCTTAGATGAGCTGGGGCCCAGCGAAGCCGTCGGCGATTTCTGGGTGTTGTTGATAAATGGCTTTTGGCTTTGCATATTCGAATTTGAACTTGCACTTACAGATGTAGCGGCAAACTGTAGTTACTGAAAGAGTTTTTTTGAAGTACTCCTGAGCCCATGTGGTGATATCCTTTACACACTGATGTCGCTTTTTGATGCAGTTCCGCCTGAGGGATCTGAAGGTCACACGGCCTTGCCGCTTACTTGCAGTGATTTCTCCAGATTCTCTGAACCTTTTGATGATATTACGGACCATAGATGGTGAAATCCCTAAATTCCTTGCAATAGCTTATTGAGAAATGTCGTTCTTAAACTGTTCGACAATTTGCTCACACATTTGTTCACAAAGTGGTGACCCTCGCCCCATCTTTGTTTGGGAATGACTTGAATGAATAATCTGGTTAAAAAATAATTGACTGTTTTGATAAAAAATATATTAAAAAAGACTCTCATGCACAATTTCACAACCTCCTCTACTGTACCTTTGCCGACCCCTTTTAGCAGATTTGGGCAAAATACGGCCCACGGGCCACATGCGGCCCGTTAACATTTTCAATCCGGCACCCCCCGGACGTTCTACATAATATTTTTAGACCTTTAACATCAAAACTGTCGCCGCCATTATGATGTCCAGTGATATTTTCTAAATGACCGTAAGTCTTGAATTACAGAAAGTATTTCAATGCGCTTTTCACGCCCAGGAAATCTTTTGTAATTTTTGTTTTTGTTTTTGGACTCTTCCGATCCCTGGTTTGGCTCTTCCTTGTGTTTGTCTTGTTGCCATGGTTTCACATTTTTTCCACCTGCTCTTGTTTTTACGCGCACCTGTGTTTTGATTATTGCTTTAGTATTTAAGCCTGCCTTCGACCTCAGTTCCGTCTTGATTCGTTGTTTGCTGTATGCAACACTCACGTTGGTAGTTCTATGTCTTTACTTGTGCTAAGTTCCGCCTTAGCATTTTTGGACTTTGACTCAGTGCTAAGTGTTAGCCTAGTTCCCTGTGAGTTCGGCACGCTTTTATTTTGTCTGTTTTGTACCAGTGTTCTTTTAATTTTGATTATTAAATCCAGATCCTACCTGCAATTCCAGCCTGTCTGGTCCTGGTGCATCTCGGGGTGACAAAACACTCATCCACAATGCGTTTCCAAGGTGACATATAGGAGTTATTACGGTAATCTACATCACAGCAGCTCAGACCAGGAACAAAGCAGAGTGGGCGGGGTTTATTTTCAGAGCAGCCAGCCCCCAAACGCATGTGTCTGGAACAAATGCGGAAGCAGATTTTTACGTGATAATATACCATATTGTAGGTGTTTATTACCCTTTGTATTTATATTTTGCTGTTTTGTTTACATTTTTGTTGTAAAAGTTGTCTACACTGCAAAAACTGAAATCTAAGTAAGAGGAAATATCTCATATAAGGGTGATATTTGCTTATTTTTCTGTCTGAAAAGATAATTCTTCTCACTAAGCAGATTTTATGTTAGTCTTTTATTTGTTTTAAGGGTTTTGCTCCTAAATGATCTCAGTAAGATACTACAGCTTGTTTCCGGCATTTTAAGACCTATTTTGAGTAAAATATGCCTGAAACTATCTGTGTCCAAGTGTCCAAAACACACCCAACAATGGTGCACAGGAAGGCGGGGAAGAAGAGGGGTAAAAGGCGGCCAAAATGTTCAAACGTCCCAATTGTGTCCTAAATACCTCCCCGGGGTTCCAGTCCCACGAGTCCCGTCGCCGGCCACACAAGTCCTGGGATACAAAAAATGTCCAAAACGCACCCAGCGAACTCCCACGGGAAAGTAGGGGGGAAAAATTAGAAAAGTCAGTAAAAGTCCCCCAAAATGTTCTAAATAGGTTCGAGTCCTAACCGGGTTCGAGTTTGAGTTTGAGTGCACACTCGAACCCGGGTGGGACTTTTGAACATTTCCCACGACTTTTCTCACTTTCCTCCCCACCTTCCCGTGGGACTTTGCTGGGCGCGTTTTGGACATTTGGGCATCCCGGCCGGCGGCGGAACTTGTGGGACTCGAACCTGTGTAGGTATTTTGAACATTTTTGGGACTTTTGCTGACTTTTCCAACTTTCATCCCCTCTCCCCATGGGAGTCGACTGGGTGTGTTATGAACATTTAGGGCATCCTGGGACTTGCACGGCCATACATAAGATTTTATGTTAGTGTTTTACTTGTTTTAAGTGTTTAGGTCCTAAATGATCTCAGTAAGATATTACAGCTTGTAGCTGAGATTTGATGACCTATTTTGAGTAAAATATGCTTGAAACTATTTGTGTCCAAGTGTCCAAAACACACCCAGCAATGGTGCACAGGAAGGCGGGGAAGAAGAGGGGGAAAAGGCGGCCAAAATGTTCAAACGTCCCAATTGTGTCCTAAATACCTCCCCGGGGTTCCAGTCCCACGAGTCCCGTCGCCGGCCACACAAGTCCTGGGATACAAAAAATGTCCAAAACGCACCCAGCAAAGTCCCACGGGAAAGTAGGGGGGGAAAATTAGAAAAGTCGGCAAAAGTCCCCCAAAATGGTCTAAATAGGTTCGAGTCCTAACCGGGTTCGAGTTTGAGTTTGAGTGCACACTCGAACCCGAGTGGGACTTTTGAACATTTCCCCGACTTTTCTCACTTTCCTCCCCACCTTCCCGTGGGACTTTGCTGGGCGCGTTTTGGACATTTTGGGCATCCCGGCCGGCGGCGGAACTTGTGGGACCCGAATCTGTGTAGGAATTTTGAACATTTTTGGGACTTTTGCTGACTTTTCCAACTTTCATCCCCTCTCCCCATGGGAGTCGACTGGGTGTGTTATGAACATTTAGGGCATCCTGGGACTTGCGCGGCCATACATAAGATTTTATGTTAGAGTGTTTTACTTGTTTTAAGTGTTTAGGTCCTAAATGATCTCAGTAAGATATTACAGCTTGGAGCTGAGATTTTATGACCTATTTGAGTAAAATATGCTTCACGGTGGCAGAGGGGTTAGTGCGTCTGCCTCACAATACGAAGGCCCTGCAGTCCTGGGTTCAAATCCAGGCTCGGATCTTTCTGTGTGGAGTTTGCATGTTCTCCCCGTGAATGCGTGGGTTCCCTCCGGGTACTCCGGCTTCCTCCCACTTCCAAAGACATGCACCTGGGGATAGGTTGATTGGCAACACTAAATTGGCCCTAGTGTGTGAATGTGAGTGTGAATGTTGTCTGTCTATCTGTGTTGGCCCTGCGATGAGGTGGCGACTTGTCCAGGGTGTACCCCGCCTTCCGCCCGATTGTAGCTGAGATAGGCGCCAGCGCCCCCCGCGACCCCGAAAGGGAATAAGCGGTAGAAAATGGATGGATGGATGCTTGAAACTATTTGTGTCCAAGTGTCCAAAACACACCCAACAACGGTGCACAGGAAGGCGGGGAAGAAAAGGGGTAAAAGGCGGCCAAAATGTTCAAACGTCCCAATTGTGTCCTAAATACCTCCCCGGGGTTCCAGTCCCACGAGTCCCGTCGCCGGCCACACAAGTCCTGGGATACAAAAAATGTCCAAAACGCACCCAGCAAAGTCCCACGGGAAAGTAGGGGGGAAAAATTAGAAAAGTCGGCAAAAGTCCCCCAAAATGTTCTAAATAGGTTCGAGTCCTAACCGGGTTCGAGTTTGAGTTTGAGTGCGCACTCGAACCCGGGTGGGACTTTTGAACATTTCCCACGACTTTTCTCACTTTCCTCCCCACCTTCCCGTGGGACTTTGCTGGGCGCGTTTTGGACACTTTGGGCATCCCGGCCGGCGGCGGAACTTGTGGGACTCGAACCTGTGTAGGTATTTTGAACATTTTTGGGACTTTTGTTGACTTTTCCAACTTTCATCCCCTCTCCCCATGGGAGTCGACTGGGTGTGTTATGAACATTTAGGGCATCCTGGGACTTGCGCGGCCATACATAAGATTTTATGTTAGAGTGTTTTACTTGTTTTAAGTGTTTAGGTCCTAAATGATCTCAGTAAGATATTACAGCTTGTAGCTGAGATTTGATGACCTATATTGAGTAAAACATGCTTGAAAGGAAAATATCAAATGTTGCAAAGCTGTGTCATCAACACTCACAAGTATAAAACTACTTTTTAAAGTAAGAATTTCTTTTTTCAAGAATGTAAAACAAACTCATGACTTTGACACATTTGTTTCTCATATTAAAACAGATGACAGCCAAATAGACGTTTTTATTTTAATGAAACAATAGAAAATACGTACTCGTATACTGTAGTAGTACACTTTTTATTAGTGAGAATATACTTATTTTGAGGTATTTTTGGCTTCATTGAAGTCAGCTAATTTTACTTGTTTTGGAAAGTCTTGACAGGCCAAATTTTCTTGTTCTATTGGCAGATAAATTTGCTTAGTTCAAGTAAAATACCCCTCATTTTTGTGTTTTTTTTTTCTTGTTTTTGAACACGGACTTTTTGCAGTGTATGGAGGAGATGTTCTGAGAAGTAAAAGAGGACCGACGTTCATATGTTTTTAATATTCACTGTTTTATTGTTCATAGGTAATATCGTTAATCCCACTTTTGTTATTTTCATGAACATTTTGGGTGTCCCATTCGGTAGAAAAACTGTAAAATTCCATTCCATTTTGTTGAGGTGGTCTGTCATAACTTTTTTTAGAACTCTGTCGGACATTGTAACTTTTAGTATTAGTGTTCCTGAAAAAAAAAAGGACTCAAACACACACATATATATATAATTTATACACACGTACACATTGGCCCCTCAGACACTGTTTTCTCTCTGAATGTGGCCCCCGAGTCAAAAAATTGGCCCGGTTCTGCCTTATGGGTCGGGTCGCCTTATTGAAGAATACTTACTTCAAAGAAAATATTGCTTCTTCTGCAGACTTCCGTTCAGTAAAACACACAATATTCCCAAACTGTGCTTTTATTCTTTTATTTTCCCCCCAGTGTACTATCTTTGATACCGTGTGTGTGGAGCTGGGTTTTCCTGTCAGGAGTGGCCAGAAGTGTGTGTTACGTACTAAGCTGTGTGTCTGAGTGGGAATCACTAAGCTGCGTTATCAGCTTGGGAAAATGTAACGAGCTACGATAAAGATAAAGGCGCACGGAAAAAAAAAAAAAGCAGTTAAGCATAAACTGTTGTTTTGGATATTTCCATAAGTGCTTTAGTAATATTTAAGATTAGGTATAACAATTTGAGATGAATCTAAGGAGGTAATCCAATGCTCTGTGGTGCCCGTTACTTATTGTCATTACACTCCCACCTTGAGTTCTAATGAACATAAAACTCGACGTAAATATGATTATGAATATGTCAAGTTTAGTATTTACTCTAGCCTTTAAATAGACCCCCTTTTTAGAGCAGTTGATCTGCCGTTTGTTTTCTTTTCTGCTCTGTATCCCTCTCCCTTGTGGAGAGGGGTAAAAGAGATGCATAAGGTGGTCATTGAAAACGTGGTGAATGTCCAGAGTCGGTTGGGGACATTTCTGCCCTGCTGACTCGTCTCTGCTCAGGATGGTCTCCTGCTGGCCTCACTATGGACTGGACTCTCACTATTATGTTAGAGCCACTATGGACTGGACACTCACTATTATGCTATATCCACTATGGACTGGACTCTCATTATTATGTTAGATCCACTATGAACTGGACTCTCATTATTATGTTAGATCCACTATGGACCGGACACTCACTATTGTGTTAGATCCACTCTGGACTGGACTCTCATTATTATGTTAGATCCACTATGGACTGGACTCTCAATATTATGTTAGATTCACTCTGACTGGACACTCAATATTATGTTAGGGCCACTATGGACTGGACTCTCATTATTATGTTAGATCCACTATGGACTGGACTCTCATTATTATGTTAGATCCACTATGGACTGGACTCTCGCTATTATATTAGATCCACTATGGACTGGACTCTCATTATTATGTTAGATCCACTATGGACTGGACTCTCACTATTATTTTAGATCCACTATGGACTGGACACTTACTAATATGTTAGAGCCACTATGGACTGGACTCTCATTATTATGTTAGATCCACTATGGACTGGACATTCACTATTTTGTCAGGGCCACTATGGACTGGACTCTCATTATTATGTTAGATCCACTATGGACTGGACACTCACTATTATGTTTGCTCCACGATGGACTGGACTCTCACTATTATGTTGGATCCACTATGGACTGGACTCTCACTATTATGTTAGATCCACTATGGACTGGACTCTCATTATTATGTTAGATCCACTATGGACTGGACACTCACTATTATGTTAGATCCACTATTGACTGGACTCTCCCGATTATGTTGGATCCACTATGGACTGGACTCTCATTATTATGTTAGATCCACTATGGACTGGACACTCACTATTATGTTAGATCCACTATGGACTGGACACTCACTATTATGTTGGATCCACTATGAACTGGACTCTCATTATTATGTTAGAGCCACTATGGACTGGACTCTCATTATTATGTTGGATCCACTATGGACTGGACTCTCACTATTATGTTAGATCCACTATGGACTGGACTCTCACTATTATGTTGGATCCACTATGGACTGGACTCTCATTATTATGTTGGATCCACTATGGACTGGACTCTCACTATTATGTTAGATCCACTATGGACCGGACACTCACTATTGTGTTAGATCCACTCTGGACTGGACTCTCATTATTATGTTAGATCCACTATGGACTGGACTCTCAATATTATGTTAGATTCACTCTGACCGGACACTCACTATTGTGTTAGATCCACTCTGGACTGGACTCTCATTATTATGTTAGATCCACTATGGACTGGACTCTCAATATTATGTTAGATTCACTCTGACTGGACACTCAATATTATGTTAGGGCCACTATGGACTGGACTCTCATTATTATGTTAGATCCACTATGGACTGGACTCTCATTATTATGTTAGATCCACTATGGACTGGACTCTCGCTATTATATTAGATCCACTATTGACTGGACTCTCATTATTATGTTAGATCCACTATGGACTGGACTCTCACTATTATTTTAGATCCACTATGGACTGGACACTTACTAATATGTTAGAGCCACTATGGACTGGACTCTCATTATTATGTTAGATCCACTATGGACTGGACATTCACTATTTTGTCAGGGCCACTATGGACTGGACTCTCATTATTATGTTAGATCCACTATGGACTGGACACTCACTATTATGTTTGCTCCACGATGGACTGGACTCTCACTATTATGTTAGATCCACTATGGACTGGACTCTCACTATTATGTTAGATCCACTATGGACTGGACTCTCATTATTATGTTAGATCCACTATGGACTGGACACTCACTATTATGTTAGATCCACTATTGACTGGACTCTCCCGATTATGTTGGATCCACTATGGACTGGACTCTCATTATTATGTTAGATCCACTATGGACTGGACACTCACTATTATGTTAGATCCACTATGGACTGGACACTCACTATTATGTTGGATCCACTATGAACTGGACTCTCATTATTATGTTAGAGCCACTATGGACTGGACTCTCATTATTATGTTGGATCCACTATGGACTGGACTCTCACTATTATGTTAGATCCACTATGGACTGGACTCTCACTATTATGTTGGATCCACTATGGACTGGACTCTCATTATTATGTTGGATCCACTATGGACTGGACTCTCACTATTATGTTAGATCCACTATGGACTGGACTCTCACTATTATGTTGGATCCACTCTGGACTGGACTCTCATTATTATGTTGGATCCACTATGGACTGGACTCTCATTATTATGTTGGATCCACTATGGACTGGACTCTCACTATTATGTTAGATCCACTATGGACTGGACTCTCATTATTATGTTAGATCCACTATGGACTGGACTCTCATTATTATGTTGGATCCACTATGGACTGGACTCTCACTATTATGTTAGATCCACTATGGACTGGACTCTCACCATTATGTTAGAGCCACTATGGACTGGACTCTCACTATTATGTTAGATCCACTATGGACTGGACTCTCATTATTATGTTAGATCCACTATGGACTGGACACTCACTATTATGTTAGCTCCACGATGGACTGGACTCTCACTATTATGTTAGATCCACTATGGACTGGACTCTCATTATTATGTTGGATCCACTATGGACTGGACTCTCACTATTATGTTGGATCCACTATGGACTGGACTATCACTATTATGTTAGATCCACTATAGACTGGGCTCTCAATATTATGTTAGATCCACTATGGACTGGACTCTCATTATTATGTTAGATCCACTATGGACTGGACACTCACTATTATGTTAGATCCACTATGGACTGGACTCTCATTATTATGTTAGATCCATTATGGACTGGACTCTCATTATTATGTTAGATTCACTATGGACTGGACACTCAATATTATGTTAGAGCCACTATGGACTGGACTCTCATTATTATGTTAGATCCACTATGGACTGGACTCTCACTATTATGTTAGAGCCACTATGGACTGGACTCTCATTATTATGTTAGATTCACTATGGACTGGACACTCACTATAATGTTAGGGCCACTATGGACTGGACTCTCATTATTATGTTGGATCCACTATGGACTGGACTTTCACTATTATGTTGGATCCACTTTGGACTGGACTCTCACTATTATGTTAGATCCATTATGGACTGGACTCTCATTACTATGTTAGATTCACTATGGACTGGACTCTCACTATTATGTTAGATCCATTATGGACTGGACTCTCATTATTATGTTAGATCCACTATGGACTGGACTCTCACTATTATTTTAGATCCACTATGGACTGGACACTTACTAATATATTAGAGCCACTGTGGACTGGACTCTCAATATCATGTTAGATCCACTATGGACTGGACTCTCATTATTATGTTAGATCCACTATTGACTGGACACTCACTATAATGTTAGAGCCACTATGGACTGGACACTCAATAATATGTTAGAGCCACTATGGACTGGACTCTAATTATTATGTTGGATCCACTATGGACTGGACTCTCATTATTATGTTAGATCCACTATGGACTGGACTCTCATTATTATGTTAGAGCCACTATGGACTGGACTCTCACTATTATGTTAGATCCACTATGGACTGGACTCTCACTATTATGTTAGATCCACTATGGACTGGACTCTCATTATTATGTTAGATCCACTCACTATTATATTAGAGCCACTGTGGACTGGACTCTCAATATCATGTTGGATCCACTATGGACTGGACTCTCATTATTATGTTGGATCCACCATGGACTGGACACTCACTATTATGTTAGAGCCACTATGGACTGGACTCTCAATATTATGTTAGATCCACTATGGACTGGACTTTCACAATATTATTATTCTAGACCCACTCGACGTCCATTGCACCGGTCTCCCTCGGGGAGGGTCGGGGGGTTCACCCACACCTGCGGTCCTCTGCAAGGTTTCTCATCGTCATCCCACTGGGTTGAGCTTCCCTTGCCCTGATGTGGGATCTGAACCGAGGATGCCGTTGTGGCTTGTGCAGCCCTTTGAGACAGTTTTGATTTAGGGCTATATAAATGAACATTGATGGATTGATTGATCGAGTAATCAGAACAAAGGGTGGCTATTTTGAAGAAACTAGAATATAAAAAATGTTTTCAGTTATTTCACAGTTTTGATGCCTTCAGTGACAATCTACAATGTAAATAGTCACGAAAATAAAGAAAATGCATTCAAATCAGAAGGTGTGGTCAAACTTTTGGCCTGTACTGTACATTTTTATGATTTCATATTTTATAACCAGGCCATAATCATGTGGCCCCCCTTGTGGTTGTGGCCCCAAATGACCACATTGGGTGTTTATTCAATGGGCCCGGCCTGGATGTAATGATTTAGGAATGGGGGGGGGGGGGATTTAAAGGATGCCTATGGGCAACCATGCGGGAAAAAAACCCCAAAACAACAGATGGTTTGTGTAGTGTCTTTAACCCAGATTGTACCTCTTTAATCTTCACCACACAAAAGTCCACATTAAATGGTCCAAATGAACATTAGGATTTGGTGCTGGTCAAGGTTTACGGATGCTCACCCAAGCGGTTGATTTTTTTTTTTTATTAAGTATTTTTTAGGGGTGGGTGAAGGGCATTTGTTGGAGTGGAAATACTTTGCGAGACTCATTTTAAGGGGGCACAGTTGGTGTGGGGGTCGTGGGGCGTAGACTGTCAGCTGTCAGCGTCTAAAGGTGGGGGAGGGGAGGGGGAGATGGAGTGGCATCCCTCAGCTGATATTGTGTCACGTAGTGTCAGCTGATAGAGGCGGGGCGGGGGGGGGGGGGGGGGTGCTGAATCATTCATCGTGATAAAACCAGGTCAGTGCGAGGACTTAATCACCCTTGGTACACATATTTCACCCTACCCCCCCCTTCAATATGTACATACCCCGTTTCCATATGAGTTGGGAAATTGTGTTAGATGTAAATATCAATCAATCAATCAATCAATGTTTACTTTTATAGCCCTAAATCACTAGTGTCTCAAAGGGCTACACGAACCACTACGACATCCTCGGTAGGCCCACATAAGGGCAAGGAAAACTCACACCCTGTGGGACGTCGGTGACAATGATGACTATGAGAACCTTGGAGAGGAGGAAAGCAATGGATGTCGAGCGGGTCTAACATGGTACTGTGAAAGTTCAATCTATAATGGATCTAACACAGTCGCAAGAGTCCAGTCCAAAGCGGATCCAACACAGCAGCGAGAGTCCCGTTCACAGCGGAGCCAGCAGGAAACCATCCCAAGCGGAGGCGGATCAGCAGCGCAGAGATGTCCCCAGCCGATACACAGGCGAGCAGTACATGGCCACCGGATCGGACTGGACCCCCTCCACAAGGGAGAGTGGGACATAGGAGAAAAAGAGAAGAAACGGCAGATCAACTGGTCTAAAAAGGGAGTCTATTTAAAGGCTAGAGTATACAAATGAGTTTTAAGGTGAGACTTAAATGCTTCTACTGAGGTAGCATCTCGAACTTTTACCGGGAGGGCATTCCAGAGTACTGGAGCCCGAAATGAAAACGCTCTATAGCCCACAGACGTTTTTTGGGCTTTGGGAATCACTAATAAGCCGGAGTCCTTTGAACGCAGATTTCTTGCCGGGACATATGGTACAATACAATCGGCAAGATAGGATGGAGCTAGACCGTGTAGTATTTTATACGTAAGTAGTAAAACCTTAAAGTCACATCTTAAGTGCACAGGAAGCCAGTGCAGGTGAGCCAGTACAGGCGTAATGTGATCAAACTTTCTTGTTCTTGTCAAAAGTCTAGCAGCAGCATTTTGTACCAACTGTAATCTTTTAATGCTAGACATGGGGAGACCCGAAAATAATACGTTACAGTAATCGAGACGAGACGTAACAAACGCATGGATAATGATCTCGGCGTCTTTAGTGGACAAAATGGAGCGAATTTTAGCGATATTACAGAGATGAAAGAAGGCCGTTTTAGTAACGCTTTTAATGTGTGACTCAAAGGAGAGAGTTGGGTCGAAGATAATACCCAGATTTTTTACCGAGTCACCTTGTTTTATTATTTGACTGTCAAATGTTAAAGTTGTATTATTAAATAGAGGTCGGTGTCTAGCAGGACCGATAATCACCATTTCCGTTTTTTTGGCGTTAAGTTGCAAAAAGTTAGCGGACATCCATTGTTTAATTTCATTAAGACACGCTTCCAACTGACCACAAGGAAGTCTTTTACATTTAAAAAAATATATAATACGACCACTTTAATACCACTTATAATCCTATGGTGCGGAAAATACGGTCGTTAATTACGAGTGCATTCATCAAAAAGCTCTTTGCCAATAAATTCTGAGCTTCAACTGAGTTTTACTCCCTGTTTTGAGTGGTGTCCTCCCAGTTTGCAGCCTTCATAACCTTCTTTTTAATGGGCCCGACTCGCCAAAATGCTTCACTCTTTGCCCTTTAAATCCTTTTTCTCCCCGCGGCAACTCCCCCCGTCAGCTGCTGACGCCGCTAAGCACCCTTTGCGCATACAAGAATTTATATGTCAAACCTTCCTAAGTCAGGTCAAAGGTCTCGCTGGGTGCGAGGGATTGCCCTGTAAATTAGTTGATTAGAAATCCCTAATTACACTCTTGTAATCTTTGACAGGGGGCCAAATTGCCAGCTTAGTTGAGGAGCTCAGGAAGGAATGAGCAGTTTGGATGAAGTTAGATTTAAATAACATAAATGTGATTTTTTTTTTTTGGGACGGTAATTAAGAATATAAGACAACAACTGTATCGAAAATATATCTTTTCTTTAGTCATGTTTTCAATATTAACAATAAGAAAATAAAACGGGTGGATTTGTAACCAGCTTGATACTTAAACATTATCTTAATATTAGTATCATTACCACAAAAATAATACAAATTCATTTAATTTATTTGGATCGATACGGATCCAATTCCCGGTACCTGGGAATCGATACCAGTACCAATTTTCAGTACATTGTTTATTACTAATATCTCAGTTTTTAAATTAACATTTAATAGTGGGCTGATAATAACCATTCTGTCTGGTTGTGATATCTTGTTTTCTTACACTTTTGAGTCTCATTCGCAAGTATTATATACTATATACTACATTTGCAAAGTGGTATATAATACTTTGCCTGGGTTTGAAATTCCAAGTGGCTAGATGGCTGTAGTGCAATGGTGTGTTGCCATTAAGATGAACCTTGAGCCTTTTGTTGCGGCCTAAATAAGTGTTTATTCTGTAAGTATTGTCCTTATTACACATCAGCTGTTTGATTGTAACGCGCATCTTAGTTGTAGTTTTTGTTGCCAATTTTGTAGGTGTTGAAACCGCCACGTTAAGTTGCTAATGCTAATCAGTAGCATGTCTAAGATTGGTATTATAAACAAACAAATAATACAAATGCATTTAATCCACTCATAAAATTTATAATCATATTTTAATCGATACGGTACTAATTCCCGGTACCTGGGAATCGATACCGATACCAATTTTCAGTACATTGTTTAATACTAATATCTCAGTTTTTAAATTAAAATATAACAGTGAACTGATAATAACCATGCTGTTTGGTTGTTTTATCTTTTTTTCTTACAATTTTGAGTCTCATTCCCAAGTATTATTTACTATATACTACATTTGCAAAGTGGTATATAGTACTTTGCATGGGTTTGAAATTCCAAGTGGTTAGATGGCTGTAGTGCTATGGTGTGTTGCCATTAAGATGAACCTTGAGCCTTTTGTTGCGCCCTAAATAAGTGTTTATTCTGTAAGTATTGTCCTTATGACACATCAGCTGTTTGATTGTAACGTCCATCTTAGTTGTAGTTTTTGTTGCCAATTTTGTAGGTGTTGAAACCGCCATGTTAAGTTGCTAATGCTAATCAGTAGCATGTGTAAGATTGGTATTATAAACAAACAAATAATACAAATGCATTTAATCCACTCATAAAATCTATAATCATCTTTTAATCGATACGGTACTAATTCCCGGTACCTGGGAATCGATACCGATACCAATTTTCAGTACATTGTTTATTACTAATATCCCAGTTTTTAAATTAACATATAACATTGAACTGATAATAACCATGCTGTTTGGTTGTTTTATCTTGTTTTCTTACACTTTTGAGTCTCATTCGCAAGTATTATATACTATATACTACATTTGCAAAGTGGTATATAGTACTTTGCATGGGTTTGAAATTCCAAGTGGTTAGATGGCTGTAGTGCTATGGTGTGTTGCCATTAAGAGGAACCTTGAGCCTCTTGTTGCGCCCTATATAAGTGTTTATTCTGTAAGTATTGTCCTTATTACACATCAGCTGTTTGATTGTAACGTGCATCTTAGTTGAAGTTTTTGTTGCCAATTTTGTAGGTGTTGAAACCACCATGTTAAGTTGCTAATGCTAATCAGTAGCATGTCTAAGATTGGTATTATAAACAAACAAATAATACAAATGCATTTAATCCACTCATGAAATCTATAGTCATATTTTAATCGATACGGTACTAATTCCCGGTACCTGGGAATCGATACCGATACCAATTTTCAGTACATTGTTTAATACTAATATCTCAGTTTTTAAATTAACATTTACCAGTGAACTGATAATAACCATGCTGTTTGGTTGTTTTATCTTGTTTTCTTACACTTTTGAGTTTCATTTGCAACTATTATATACTACATTTGCAAAGTGAGTACTTTGCATGCGGTTGCAATTCCAAGTAGTTAGATGGCTGTAGTGCTATTGTGTGTTGCCCCGTCAGGGAGTAGTCTTTGCCATCAAGATCAACCTTGAGCCTTTTGTTGCACCATGAATAAGTGTTTATACTGTAGGTATTGTCCTTATTACACATCAGATGTTTGATTGTAACGTGCATCTTAGTTGTAGTTTTTGTTGCCAATTTTGTAGGTGTTGAAACCGCCATGTAAAGTTGCTAATGCTAATCAGTAGCATGTCTAAGATTGGTATTATAAACAAACAAATAATACAAATTCATTTTATTTACTCATAAAATCTATAATTATATTTGAATCTATACGGTGCCAATTCCCGGTACCTGGGAATCGATACCGGTACCAATTTTCAGTACATTGTTAAATACTAATATTCTCAGTTTGTAAATTAACATTTACCAGTGGGCTGATAATAACCATTCTGTCTGGTTGTTATTTTTGTTTTCTTACAATTCTGAGTCTCATTTGCAAATATTATGTGCTATAAACTTCATTTGCAAAGTGGTTGGAATTCCAAGTGGTTAGATGGCTGTAGTGCTAAGGTGTGTTGCCTCGCCAGGGAGTAGTCTTTGCCATCAATATAAACCTTTAGCCTTTCGTTGCTCCCTAAATAAGTGTTTATACTGTAAGTATTGTCCTTATTACACATCAGGTGTTTGATTGTAATGTGCATCTTAGTTGTAGTATAAACAAACAAAAAATTCAAATAAATTTTATTTACTCATAGAATCTAGAATCATATTTTAATCCATACCTTGACAATTCCCGGTACCTGGGAATCCATACCGGTACTCAATGGTACCAATTTTCAGAACATTGTTTGATTATAACATCTCAGTTTTTAAATTAAAAACATTTAACAGTGAGCTGATAATAACTATGCTTTATTGTTGTTTTATCTTGTTTTCTTACACTTCTGAGTCTCATTTGAGAGTATTATATACTACGTATAACATTTGCAAAGAACTTTGCATGCAGTTGCAATTCCAGGTGGTTAGATGGCTGTAGTGCGTTGCCCCGCCAGGGAGTAGTCTTTGCTATTAAGATGAACCTTGAGCCTTTTGTTGCGCCCCAAATAAGTGTTTGCACTGTAAGTGTTGTACTAATTAGCTGTTTGATTATAACGTGCATCTGAGTTGTTGTTTTTGTTCCCAATTTTATAGGTGTTGAAACCGCCATGTAAAGTTGCTAATGCTAATCGGCAGCATGACTATGGAAAATCTTTAGTCAGCTTGCATCGATCTACCGCATTTGGAAAGTGTAGCCTTAACGTACGTACCATTGTTTTCCATTAGGCACACTTGCTTTGTTGGCATGGAAAATTACAACATTGGATAGTACTTTATTGACTCCTTCAGGAGAGTTTCTTCAGGAAAATTTAAATTTTCTGCTCGGAGTGCTGCTTGAGTGCTTGTTTGCCCAGCAAATGTTTGTGCCGGTGCAGTATGTGACACAACAAAGTTATTGAAATATAGCACCGTTTGATTTTACGTGAAACAATACTGGGTAGTACCGACAGAGGGCCGCTTGTAACAGTGAATAATGTATGAATTTGCCTCTGGATTTCATGACTAATCATATAAATTGCTTTAAGTAGACTGTCCATTTTACAGTAAAAACTTTACATTCACAAAATTTCACTGTAAAATAGTGTTTTTGGGTTCTTTTTTTTATACATCATTGTACGATAAATGGAAAAACAGTACCACTGTTTTATGGGGGGGTTTATGGAAAAAGCTGGCAGCTTAATTGCCAGAATTTTACTATTAAATTTACATTGGTTTATACAATATTATGTTGTTAATGGAAAAACAGTACAAGTAATTTTTTTATTCTGGCAATTTAGCTGACAGTTTTTCTACTGTAAAAACAAATGTACCGTCTTTCTATATACAGTAAAACGTCATTAAAAACACGATTTTACAGAGAAAACATGGCAGCTCAGTCAAGTTTTAATGCAATTAATTATTATTTTTTAAAATTTACAGTAATATGCTGTAAATAACACCATAAAATATATTGTAATTTTGTTTATTTGATGGGTAGTTTGTTGTAAAGTTAAGTATTTTCATTTAGTCAAAAATGTTTGGAACGTATCATAATATAATGTATTATTTGTTGCAATAATGGACACTATTACAGTTTAAAAAGCATGCAATTTCAAACAGTACTTATATATTTTTTTATGTCAAAATGAAAAAAAAAATACAATTAGTAAGAAGATATGAAGTACTTTGTTGACATATCAGTCCCAGGTGTATGCGGGCCAGATAAAATGATGTCGCCGGCCAGCTCTGGCCATTCTTGCCAATCTTGAGACCTCCGAATTCGGGAGATTGTGGGGAGGCGTATATTTATGGCTATAATTCATTGAAATTCAAGTATTTATTTTATATATATATATATATATGTGTATGTTTGTATGTATGTATGTATGTATATATGTGTATGTATGTATATATGTATATGTATGTATGTATATATGTATATGTATGTATATATATATGTATATATGTATATATATGTATATGTATATATATGTATATATGTATGTATGTATATATATATACATATATATATATGTATATATATATATATTTAATATTTAAGTTTTCATTCATTATTATTATTATTATTATTATTATTATTATTTACACATACACACACATAACACTCCTCTACTCATTGTTGTATGTGAAAGTGCAATGCTCTGCAGCCAGTAGCACGGCCTTTGAAGGAGCATAGGTATGGGCAGCATCAGTCACATTTAATCTGCAAAAAAGGAGTGAGTTCAGGGTTGAATTGTCCTTCCTCGTTCAATTCTCTGTCACTATTTTTTTTTTTTGGACTACTCGCTGTGGTTTTAAAGCTATGCATGATGGGATTCAAGATGTTGTGTGTCAGTGTATTAATGTGCCGGTTGGAATAAACACATGCTGACAAAAAAGCTAAATGTCTGCCTACTTTATAGGTTATAGATAAACCTATGGATAACAAAGACATATATAATAGTCTCCTTGTTCTGTGTGCAGTTGTGCACTTTCCAAAAGCTGTAGATGTTATAACGTGACTGGGCCGGCACGCTTTTTGCATACTTGCCAACCTTGAGACCTCCAATTTGGGGAGGTGGGGGTTGGAGGGCGTGGTCGGGGGTGGGGCGGGGGGCGTGTTTAAGAGGGGAGTATAATTCACCGACTCAAGTATTTCATATATATTTCATATAACTAAATATGTATGAAATACTTGACTTTCAGTGAATTCTAGCTATATATGTATTTAATTATATATATAAATAAAATAAATAGTTGAATTTCAGACGGCACCTATCAAATACACAGTAAAAACACAGTTGTTCTACTAACTGTACTGTGCTTGCTGGTTACTAAAAAAAACAACACTTACCTTTCACCATTTAAGTAACCTTTGTTCTGCCATTTTCATACTAGCAAGAGTCACTTGCCGTTATGTGCCCAACACCACATAAATCGTTGGCCAATCAAAAAGCAACCCCATAACACTATAGCCAACATTCACCATGAGATGCCGACAGACAACATAGAATCACTCTATTACAGACGGCGTCGCCATGGCTGTAACTTCCTCGTTCTTCTGCTTCGTCTTCTTGTGTGTGCAGTTTTTTCTATTAAAATCCGTAGATGTTGTAACATGATTGGGCAGGCAAGATGTTTATATAGTGGGAAAGCGGGCGTGAAAACAGGCTGTCCCCACTTAGGTCCGCATGGAGCTTGAGGGGGCGTGGCCTCCAGCTTTGCTGAATTTCAGGAGATTTTCGGGAGAACATTTCTTCCGGGAGGTTTTTGGGAGAGGCGCTGAATTTCGGGAGTTTCCCGGAAAATCCGGGTGGGTTGGCAAGTATTGCTTTTTGTATGGAGGAAACGTGGACGTGACGACAGGCTGTCCTCACTCAGGTCTGCCTGGAAATCGGGAGAAATTTGTGAGAACGGTTGTCCCGGGAGATTTTCGGTAGAGGCACTTTAATTCGGAGTATCGCGGAAAGTGGTCTGCCTGGAAATCGGGAGAAATTCGTGAGAACGGTTGTTCCGGGAGATTTTCGGGAGAGGCACTTTAATTCGGAGTATCGCGGAAAGTGGTCTGCCTGGAAATCGGGAGAAATTCGTGAGAATGGTTGTCCCGGGAGATTTTCGGGAGAGGCACTTTAATTCGGAGTCTCGCGGAAAGTGGTCTGCCTGGAAATCGGGAGAAATTTGTGAGAATAGTTGTCCCGGGAGATTTTCGGGAGAGGCACTTTAATCCGGAGTCTCACGGAAAATGATCTGCCTGGAAATCGGGAGAAATTCGTGAGAACGATTGTTCCGGGAGATTTTCGGT
The DNA here is from genome assembly GCF_033978795.1 of Nerophis ophidion. Taxonomy (NCBI): domain Eukaryota; kingdom Metazoa; phylum Chordata; class Actinopteri; order Syngnathiformes; family Syngnathidae; genus Nerophis; species Nerophis ophidion. The sequence continues at coordinate 32,924,863 of NC_084634.1, forward strand.
AGAGGCACTTTAATTCGGAGTCTCACGGAAAATGGTCTGCCTGGAAATCGGGAGAAATTCGTGAGAATGGTTGTCCCGGGAGATTTTCGGGAGAGGCACTTTAATTCGGGAGTCTCACGGAAAATTCGGGAGGGTTAGCAAGTATTGATCTGGCCCCCGTACCTTGAGTTTGACACCTGTGTACTGAAATAAAATAGGTCTTTTTTTTAGGGATGTTTTTAAATGCCATGATTTCACTCTGCCTCAGCTATTTATCGCAGTATGAAACATTTTCCAATCTGCATTCATTCCCTTAATGGTATTAACAATGTTAGTTCACAGTCAGTAGTGCAAGGTATCAATTGGTATTGACTCTTCCCAGTCCAATGGTATCATAGCATGTCTCCATTTATCTTCCAAGAGGGTCATTGATGGCCGCGTAGAGCTGGCTCCTGTGTGGTCCACCTGGGATCAATAATCTCAGTGCTGATGCTGCAACACAAGCCAGACAAGAATCAATGACTCTGTTAATAGGATCAGAACCTTGTCGTCGCCAGAAAGCTTCAGAGGATGCGAGTCTCACATGGAAGGTTGCAATCTTATACACCTTTTAAAATAGTCCGGTCATTCCTGACCAAAACTAAGCGATGAAGAATCTCAGAAGCAAGAGAAGAGCTCAACAAAAACCTGTTGATGTTCGGGAAATGAAGCCTTTAACGTAACACGCAGACCCTCTGGAGAGGCTGTTAATGCTTTATTGGGTAATCAGTACAAATGTTATTGGATGAGAAGCTCAGTGAGTTCCAAGTCATGTAGTTGAGCCGTGACTTTAGGGTTCACGGGCAAACGATCTAGCAGGCAGGTAAGAAGAGCAGCTGAATCACCATAGGTCACAATCAGGGGTAGGATGGCAGGGTCCAAAGATCAAGGAGGTCAAAGCCTTCTGGTTTTTGTCGTCTTCGCTCCAGACAGCTATAAACTATCCTTAACAGAGGGCCTTGATTGTCAGAAACATGACGGCGATGCAAATAAATGTTAATTGATTCCCCAGTCCGTTGATGATATTGTCTATATCTGGTCTTTAGTCCATCTTTTAAAATCACAATGCATTATTTGTGTCGGGCTTGAAGGTGTGACGTGAATGCAATGCATTGTGGGTTTTGCATGCATCTGAATCGTTTACCGTATTTTCCGGACTATAAGGCGCACTTTAAATCTGTTTTTGTTTTCTCAAAACTCGACAGTGCACCTTATAACCTAATGTGCATAATACTTTTTGGGTTTTTAAGGTGGGTTTTGCTTACCCACCTTAAATCTATTGTATTTGGTACATGGTGAAATGATAAGTGTGACCAGTAAGAGATACGTGTAGATTGCAATAGGATTTTCCGTAGACATGCTACTGATTAGCAATAGCAACTTTACATGGCGGTTTCATCCATCCATCCATCCATTTTCTACCGCTTATTCCCTTTTGGAGTCGCGGGGGGCACTGGCGCCTATCTCAGCTATAATCGGGCGGAAGGCGGTGTACACCCTGGACTTTCAACACCTATAAAATTGGGAACTAAGATGCACGTTACAATCAAAGAGCTGACGTGTAATGAGTACAATACTCTTTAGTATAAACACTTATTTATGGCTCAAGAGAAGTGTGGCCAGTAGATGGCAGTCAAACATAAGAGATATGTGTAGACTGCATTATGATGGCAATATGACTCAAGTGAACAACACCAAGCCAAGACACTGTGAAACTTGCCCGTCCCGGCCCTCGGAGCCAGCTCCGCAGCCCTGTTTCTTCATTTGCATCTCCTCCAGTCTCTTCAAAGAGACTATGGTGTGGCAGAAACCCAGCAGCTGGTCTCCATGGCCAACAGACTCCCGGGAGGCAGATCCAAAAGTTAAAGGCTTACTGAAATGATATTTTCTTATTTAAACGGGGATAGCAGGTTCATTCTATGTGTCATACTTGATCATTTCGCGATATTGCCATATTTATTCTGAAAGGATTTAGTAGAGAACATCGACGATAAAGTTCGCAACTTTTGGTGCTGATAAAAGAAAGCCTTGCCTGTACCGGAAGTAGCAGACGATGTGCGCGTTACGTCACGGGTTGTAAGGCTCCTCACATCTGAATATTGTTTACAATCATGGCCACCAGCAGCAAGAGTGATTTGGACCAAGAAAACGACGATTTCCCCATCAATTTGAGAGAGGATGAAATATTTGTGGATGAGGAAAGTGAGAGTGAAGGACTAGAAAAAAATAAATACAAAAAAAAAAGACTATACAGTGGGAGCGATTCAGATGTTATTAGACAAATTTACTAGGATAATTCTGGAAAATCCCTTATCTGCTTATTGTGTTACTAGTGTTTTAGTGAGATTATATGGTCGTACCTGTACAACCTGAAGGTCGGCCCCGCACCTTTCTTCAGCACCAGTCGACGGGTGGTGGCGATGCCCATCTCTACCCTTCGCAAGGGACCCTCTTCGAAACACGATCTTTCGAAATGATCGCTGCATAATACACTGTACTTTGTGTGTGTGGTCCAATCCAACCGTGTTTGCTTGACCGCTCCGTTCCACAGTAAAACTTCACTGATGAGAATCAGGTGCCCTAATCACTTGGCCCGGTGTATAAAATCAAGCACTTAGACATGGAGACTGTTCAATCAGTCAATCAATGTTGAACTCTCGCGGCTGTGTTGGAGCCACTATGGATTGAACTTTCACAGTATCATGTTAGACCCGCTCGACATCCATTGCTTTCGGTCCCCTAGAGGGGGCGGGGGTTGCCCACATCTGAGGTCCTCTCCAAGGTTTCTCATAGTCAGCATTGTCACTGGCGTCCCACTGGATGTGAATTCTCCCTGCCCACTGGGTGTGATTTTTCCTTGCCCTTTTGTGGGTTCTTCCGAGGATGTTGTAGTCGTAATGATTTGTGCAGTCCTTTGAGACATTTGTGATTTGGGGCTATATAAATAAACATTGATTGATTGATTGATCACTGTCATCTTTCGGGAATGTAAACAATGAAACACCGGCTGTGTTTGTGTTGCTAAAGGTGGCCGCAGTACACCGCTTCCCACCTACAGCTTTCTTCTTTGACGTCTCCATTATTCGTTGAACAAATTGCAAAAGTTTCAGCAACAGAGATGCGATGAAAAGAGACCGCAATGTTTTAGCATTATACTTCTGCGCGAAATTTAAAATTGCAATTTAGTCAACTAAACCGGCCGTATTGGCACGTGTGGCAATGTTAATATTTCATCATTGATATATAAACTATCAGACTGCGTGGTCGGTAGTAGTGGCTTTCAGTAGGCCTTTAAATAGACGACGTTGTTAAATAAGTTTTAAAACGGTGTGTGTTTACTGATAAAAACGTTGGAATAATGGAATGTTGGGTAAAAACGTTCCTTACTTTTAAACAGAGGCCATTATTACAAACTGCCGTGTTAAGGGTTTACTGACCCCCAACAACAGTAAATGAGGGGTATTTGGACAGCATGCATAGGTAGTGACCTCCTTTTGAGTGAATGAATTTGAGGTGAACAAGTGGCGGAAGGAACAGAAGGCAGTTTGGGCATTTTTATGGGTGTCATGAGAGGAGAAATCTGTAAAAGAGGTGCAAAAAGCCTCCCGGTTTTAAGAGCTTCATCACTTGGGGCAATTAAAGGGGCCTTCAAAGTCGGTCTAATCAGCGGTTAAATAAAGATAGGAGCAGGCGGTGCTTAGGATGGCCCTGCTCCTGTAATCTAACACCTTCTGCCCTGTACTCAGTGGCCCCTTGAACTCACCGTGTGTGTGTGTGTGTGTGTGTGTGTGTGTGTGTGTGTGTGTCTGCACACACATGCGTGTGTTTATGTACGGTTTCTCCTCTTACGCACATGTGGGTCGCACAGAGAGCCCGGATGCATTTCTGACAGCTCGTACGTGGTTAACAGGCTCTTAAAAACCCAGATTAACCCATTAAAGCTTCCACTCAGCGTCCTTCCTCCGTCAGTCTCACTTGTCTGACCTCGGTCTGAACCGCCCCGCTGAGACAAACCAGATATGTAGGCCCCGTTTATACACTATATTGCATAAAGTATTTGGCCACCCATCCAAATGATCAGAATCAGGGGTCCTAATCACCAATCCTAGTCTAGTACCCACACTCTTTTATTATGAAGCCACGCTGTTGTAACACATGCAAAATGTGAAATAAGCAGGGGCGTCCATGGAAGAGACGTTGCTTGGATGGCAACCTAAACTATATTGCCAAAAATATTTAGCCACCCATCCAAATGATGAGAATCACTTGGCCCGGTGTATAAAATCAAGCACTTAGACATGGAGACTGTTCAATCAATCAATCAATCAATGTTTATTTATATAGCCCTAAATCACAAACATCTCAAAGGACTCTACAAACCATTACGACTACGACATTCTCGGAAGAACCCACATAAGGGCAAGGAAAACTCACACCCAGTGGGTAGGGAGAATTCACACCCAGTGGGATGCCAGTGACAATGCTGACTATGAGAAACCTTGGAGAGGACCTCAAATGTGGGCAACCCCCCCCCCCCCTCTAGGGGACCGAAAGCAATGGATGTCGAGCGGGTCTAACATGATACTGTGAAAGTTCAATCCATAGTGGCTCCAACACAGCCGCGAGAGTTCAGTTCAAAGCAGATCCAAGACAGCAGCGAGAGTCCCGTCCACAGGAAACCATTCCAAGCGGAGGCGGATCAGCAGCGTAGAGATGTCCCCAAACGATACACAGGCGAGCGGTCCATCCTGGGTCCCGACAGCGGTCCATCCTGGGTCTCGACTCTGGACAGCCAGTACTTCATCCATGGTCATCAGACCGGACCCCCTCCTCAAGGGAGGGGGGGGACATGGGAGATAAAGAAAAGAAGCAGCAGATCAACTGGTCTAAAAAGGAGGTCTATTTAAAGTCTAGAATATACAAATGAGTTTTAAGGTGAGACTTCTACAAACATTTGGGAAAGAATGGGCCGCTCTCAGGAGCTCAGTGATTTCCAGCGTGGAACTGTCATAGCATGCCACCTGTGCAACAAATCCAGTCAATAAATTTCCTCGCTCCTAAATATTCCAAAGTCAACTTATAAGAAAATGCAAGAGTTTGGGAACAACAGCAACTCATCCACAAAGTGGTAGAGGGGTCGACCGATGCTGTAGCGCATAGTGCAAAGGCTTTCCGCACAGTCAGTTGCTACAGAGCTCCAAACTTCATGTGACCTTCCAATTAGCCCACGTACAGTACGCAGAGAGCTTCATGGAATGGGTTTCCATGGCCGTGCAGCTGAACCTAAGCCATACATCACCAAGTCCAATGCAAAGCTTTGAATGCAACGGTGAAAAGCACCTCGCCAATGAACTCTAGAGCAGTGGAGACGCGTTCTCTGGAGTGATGAATCACGTTTTTCCATCCGGCAATCAGGAGAACGGTACGTTTTGGACTGCATTGTCCCGAGTGTGAAATTTGATGGAGGAGGAATTATAGTGTGGGGTTGTTTTTTAGGGGTCGGGCTTGTCTTTGATTGCTCCAGAATACCAAAACATTTTGGAAAATTCCATGCTCCCAACTTTGTGGGAACAATTTGGAGCAGGCCCCTTCCTTTTCCAACATGACTGTGCACCAGTGCACAAAGCAATGTCCATAAAGACATGGATGAACTTGACTGTCCTGACCTGAACCCAATTTTGGGATGAATTAGAACGGAGACTGAGAGCCAGGTTTTCAATCAATCAATCAATGTTTACTTATATAGCCCTAAATCACTAGTGTCTCAAAGGGCTGCACAAACCACAACACAAACCACTACGACATCCTCGGTAGGCCCACATAAGGGCAAGGAAAACTCAAACCAGTGGGACGTCGGTGACAATGATGACTATGAGAACCTTGGAGCTGAGGAAAGCAATGGATGTCGAGCGGGTCTAACATGATACTGTGAAAGTTCAATCCATAATGGATCCAACACAGCCGCGAGAGTCCAGTCCAAAACGGATCCAACACAGCAGCGAGAGTCCCGTTCACAGCGGAGCTAGCAGGAAACCATCCCAAGCGGAGGCGGATCAGCAGCGCAGAGATGTCCCCAGCCGATACACAGGCAAGCAGTACATGGCCACCGGATCGGACCGGACCCCCTCCACAACGGAGAGTGGGACATAGGAGAAAAAGAAAAGAAACGGCAGATCAACTGGTCTAAAAAGGGAGTCTATTTAAAGGCTAGAGTATACAAATGAGTTTTAAGGTGAGACTTAAATGCTTCTACTGAGGTGGCATCTCGAACTTTTACCGGGAGGGCATTCCAGAGTACTGGAGCTTGATTGGAAAACGCTCTATAGCCCGCAGACTTTTTTTGGGCTCTAGGAATCACTAATAAGCCGGAGTCCTTTGAACGCAGATTTCTTGCCGGGACATATGGTACAATACAATCGGCAAGATAGGACGGAGCTAGACCGTGTAGTATTTTATACGTAAGTAGTAAAACCTTAAAGTCACATCTTAAGTGCACAGGAAGCCAGTGCAGGTGAGCCAGTACAGGCGTAAAATGATCAAACTTTCTTGTTCTTGTCAAAAGTCTAGCAGCCACATTTTGTACCAACATCCTGGCCAATATCATTGCGCTTTTGGTAGAATGGTCAAAAATTCCAATAAACAAACTCTGCAACCTTGTGGACAGCTTTTCCGGAAGAGTTGAAGCTGTAATAGCTGCAAAAGGTGGACCGACATCATGTTGAACCCTTTGGATTAGGAATGGGATGGCAGTTTAAGTTCATATGTGAGTCAAGGCAGGTAGCCCAACACCTTTGGCAATATAGTGTATGTTGCACTCATACGGAGACAGTCCGACCTCTGTTTCCGTCAACCTTCCGTTTACCTGCCGTCTTATCAGCAGCTCCATAGACCCATTCGTCATCTGTATGGGTTCTCACCGTGATAAGGTGCCTGCCGGTGAGTCAATACTCCAGCATTTGGTCTTTCTTCGCCTGCCTCTCCCTTGCTTATAAGAGGCTCTGTGTGGACATAGCAGATTCCAGTCCAAGCAATGAGTTTGCTTTAGGTACACAAGACTGTGCATGAAACAAGACGCTTTACACAGCGTTAAAGTCTACATTTCACTTCAAGTGTCGTAATTGTATTATCCTAAACCTTCTGGCTTTTCACGTGTTGGTCATTGCGCACCAATTTAGTTCAGGTACGTCTCCGCCGACTGTTCTTGGCTGCAGATCAAAAGTTGCTCAATCCATGGTGAGTCAAGGGAACTTCAGGTGAACTCGATTAATTACGGTTCTGTCATTACGGCGTACGATTGATGCATCTACCTGTTAATACTCCGGTCGGCGTGGGTGGATTCAAACGGCGAACTGAAGGTCGGCGGCAGGACTCGTTTTTCACACTTCTGTTTTTGTTTTCGTATGTGATCAAAATTGTTAATCAGATTAATAGCAATAATAGATTTTATTTGTAAAAAGCACTTTACGTTGAGCAAACAACCTCAAAGTGCCAGAGTGTAAAAATAATAATAATAATAATGGTAAAAAGATAATAAAAATAAATAAAATATAAAACTAGAAACAGCCCAATAGCCAAAACCAGCATGCATGTCTATAAAAAGGCTTTTTTTTTAAAGAAAAAAGATGGGTTTTAAGCCTTTTTTAATAGCATCCACAGTCTGAGGTGCCCTCAGGTGGTCAGGGAAAAGGTTCCGCAGACTGGGAGCAGCGGAGCAGAAAGCCCGGTCTCCCATTGATCGAAGCTTTGTCCGTGGAGGTTGTAGGAGGTTAGCCTGTCGTGTGGAGGATTTGGGGGTGAGCAGTTCCTTGAGTTAGAGGGGGGCATTTCCTAGGAGGCACTGGTGAGTTAGTAGGGAGATTTTGAATTAAATCCTGAATGGAACAGGAAGCCATTGAAAGGATTTTAGATTTGGTGTGATGTAGTCGTGTTTCCGCATTCTCATCAGGAGCACTGTTTTTAAGCCTTTTTTAAAAGCATCCACAGTCTGAAGTGCCCTCAGGTGGTCAGGGAAAAGGTTCCACAGACTGGGAGCAGCGGAGCAGAAAGCCCGGTCTCCCATTGTTCGAAACTTTGTCTGTGGAGGTTGGAGGAGGTTAGCCTGTCGTGTGGAGGATTTGGGGGTGAGCAGTTCCTTGAGGTAAAGGGGGGCATTTCCTAGCAGGCACTGGTGATTTAGTAGGGAGATTTTGAATTAGATCCTGAATGGAACAGGAAGCCAGTGAAAGGATTTGAGAGTTGGTGTGTTGTGGTCATGTTTCCACACTTTCATCAGGAGCACTGTTTTTAAGCCTTTTTTCAAAAGCATCCACAGTCTGAGGTGCCCTCAGGTGGTCAGAGAAAGCGTTCCACAGACTGGGAGCAGCGGAGCAGAAAGCCCGGTCCCCCATTGTTCGAAGCTTTGTCCGTGGAGGTTGGAGGAGGTTAGCCTGTCGTGTGGAGGATTTGGGGGTGAGCAGTTCCTTCAGGTAGAGGGGGGCATTTCCTAGGAGGCGCTGGTGAGTTAGTAGGGAGATTTTGAATTCCATCCTGAATGGAACAGGAAGCCAGTGAAAGGATTTGAGGGTTGGTGTGATGTGGTCATGTTTCCACACTTTCATCAGGAGCACTGTTTTTAAGCCTTTTTTCAAAAGCATTCACAGTCTGAGGTCCCCTCAGGTGGTCAGGGAGAGCGTTCCACAGGCTTGGAGCAGCGGAGCAGAAAGCCCGGTCTCCCATTGTTCGAAGCTTTGTCCGTGGAGGTTGGAGGAAGTTAGCCTGTCGTGTGGAGGATTTGGGGGTGAGCAGTTCCTTGAGGTAGAGGGGGGCATTTTCTAGGAGGCACTGGTGAGTTAGTAGGGAGATTTTGAATTCAATCCTGAATGGAACAGGAAGCCAGTGAAAGCATTTGAGAGTTGGTGTGATGTGGTCATGTTTCCGCACTCTCATCAGGAGCACTGTTTTTAAGCCTTTTTTTTAAAGCACGCACAGTCTGAGGTGCCCTCAGGTGGTCAGGGAAAGCGTTTCACAGACTGGGAGCAGCGGAGCAGAACGCCCGGTCTTCCATTGTTCGAAGCTTTGTCCATGGAGTTTGGAGGAAATTAGCCTGTCGTGTGGAGGATTTGGGGGTGAGCAGTTCCTTGAGGTAAAGGGGGGCATTTCCTAGCAGGCACTGGTGATTTAGTAGGGAGATTTTGAATTAGATCCTGAATGGAACAGGAAGCCAGTGAAAGGATTTGAGAGTTGGTGTGATGTGGTCATGTTTCCACACTTTCATCAGGAGCACTGTTTTTAAGCCTTTTTTCAAAAGCATCCACAGTCTGAGGTGCCCTCAGGTGGTCAGGGAAAGCGTTTCACGGACTGGGAGCAGCGGAGCAGAAAGCCCGGTCCCCCATTGTTCGAAGCTTTGTCCATGGAGGTTGGAGGAGGTTAGCCTGTCGTGTGGAGGATTTGGGGGTGAGCAGTTCCTTCAGGTAGAGGGGGGCATTTCCTAGGAGGCGCTGGTGAGTTAGTAGGGAGATTTTGAATTCCATCCTGAATGGAACAGGAAGCCAGTGAAAGGATTTGAGGGTTGGTGTGATGTGGTCATGTTTCCGCACTCTCATCAGGAGCACTGTTTTTAAGCCTTTTTTTTAAAGCACGCACAGTCTGAGGTGCCCTCAGGTGGTCAGGGAAAGCGTTTCACAGACTGGGAGCAGCGGAGCAGAAAGCCCGGTCTTCCATTGTTCGAAGCTTTGTCCATGGAGGTTGGAGGAAGTTAACCTGTCGTGTGGAGGATTTGGGGGTGAGCAGTTCCTTGAGGTAGAGGGAGGCCTTTCCTAGGAGGCACTGGTGATTTAGTAGGGAGATTTTGAATTCAATCCTTAATGGAACAGGAAGCCAGTGAAAGGATTTGAGGGTTGGTGTGATGTGGTCATGTTTCCGTACTCTCATCAGGAGCACTGTTTTTAAGCCTTTTTTATAGCATCCACAGTGTGGGGTGCCCTCAGGTGGTCAGGGAAAGCGTTTCACAGACTGGGAGCAGCGGAGCAGAAAGCCTGGTCTCCCATTGTTCGAAGCTTTGTCCGTGGAGGTTGGAGGAGGTTAGCCTGTCGTGTGGAGGATTTGGGGGTGTGCAGTTCCTTGAGGTAGAGGGGGGCTTTTCCTAGGAGGCACTGGTGAGTTAGTAGGGAGATTTTGAATTCAATCCTGAATGGAACAGGAAGCCAGTGAAAGGATTTGAGAGTTGGTGTGATGTGGTCATGTTTCCACACTTTCATCAGGAGCACTGTTTTTAAGCCTTTTTTAAAAGCATCAACAGTCTGAGGTGCCCTCAGGTGGTCAGGGAGAGCGTTCCACAGGCTTGGAGCAGCGGAGCAGAAAGCCCGGTCTCCCATTGTTCGAAGCTTTGTCCGTGGAGGTTGGAGGAGGTTAGCCTGTCGTGTGGAGGATTTGGGGGTGAGCAGTTCCTTGAGGTAAAGGGGGCATTTCCTAGGAGGCACTGGTGAGTTAGTAGGGTGATTTGGAATTCAATCCTGATTGGAACAGGAAGCCAGTGAAAGGATTTGAGAGTTGGTGTGATGTGGTCATGTTTCCGCACTATAATCAGGTGCACTGTTTTTAAGCCTTTTTTCAAAAGCATCCACAGTCTGAGCTGCCCTCAGGTGGTCAGGGAAAGCGTTCCACAGACTGGGAGCAGCGGAGCAGAAAGCCCGGTCTCCCATTGTTCGAAGCTTTGTCCGTGGAGGTTGGAGGAGGTTAGACTGTCGTGTGGAGGATTTGGGGGTGAGCAGTTCCTTGAGGTAAAGGGGGGCATTTCCTAAGAGGCACTGGTGAGTTAGTAGGGAGATTTTGAATTCAATCCTGAATGGAACAGGAAGCCAGTGAAAGCATTTGAGAGTTGGTGTGATGTGGTCATGTTTCCACACTTTCATCAGGAGCACTGTTTTTAAGCCTTTTTTAAAAGCACGCACAGTCTGAGGTGCCCTCAGGTGGTCAGGGAGAGCGTTCCACAGACTGGGAGCAGCGGAGCAGAAAGCCCGGTCTCCCATTGTTCGAAGCTTTGTCCGTGCAGGTTGGAGGAGGTTAGCCTGTCGTGTGGAAGATTTGGGGGTGAGCAGCTCCTTCAGGTAGAGGGGGGAATTTCCTAGGAGGCACTGGTGATTTAGTAGGGAGATTTTGAATTCAACCCTGAATGGAACAGGAAGCCAGTGAAAGGATTTTAGAGTTGGTGTGATGTGGTCATGTTTCCGCACTCTCATCAGGAGCACTGTTTTTAAGCCTTTTTTAAAAGCACGCACAGTCTGAGGTGCCCTCAGGTGGTCAGGGAAAGCGTTCCACAGACTTGGAGCAGCGGAGCAGAAAGCCCGGTATCCCATTGTTCGAAGCTTTGTCCGTGGAGGTTGGAGGAAGTTAGCCTGTCGTGTGGAGGATTTGGGGGTGAGCAGTTCCTTGAGGTAAAGGGGGGCATTTCCTAGGAGGCACTGGTGATTTAGTAGGGAGATTTTGAATTCAATCCTGATTGGAACAGGAAGCCAGTGAAAGGAATTGAGAGTTGGTGTGATGTGGTCATGTTTCCACACTTTAATCAGGAGCACTGTTTTTAAGCCTTTTTTCAAAAGCATCCACAGTCTGAGGTGCCCTCAGGTGGTCAGGGAAAGCGTTCCACAGACTGGGAGCAGCGGAGCAGAAAGCCCGGTCTCCCATTGTTCGAAACTTTGTCTGTGGAGGTTGGAGGAAGTTAGCCTGTCGTGTGGAGGATTTGGGGGTGAGCAGTTCCTTCAGGTAGAGGGGGGCATTTCCTAGGAGGCACTGGTGAGTTAGTAGGGAGATTTTGAATTAAATCCTGAATGGAACAGGAAGCCAGTGAAAGGATTTGAGAGTTGGTGTGATGTGGTCATGTTTCCACACTTTCATCAGGAGCACTGTTTTTAAGACTTTTTTCAAAAGCATCCACAGTCTGAGGTGCCCTCAGGTGGTCAGGGAAAGCGTTCCACAGACTGGGAGCAGCGGAGCAGAAAGCCCGGTCTCCCATTGTTCGAAGCTTTGTCCGTGGAGGTTGGAGGAGGTTAGACTGTCGTGTGGAGGATTTGGGGGTGAGCAGTTCCTTGAGGTAAAGGGGGGCATTTCCTAAGAGGCACTGGTGAGTTAGTAGGGAGATTTTGAATTCAATCCTGAATGGAATAGGAAGCCAGTGAAAGCATTTGAGAGTTGGTGTGATGTGGTCATGTTTCCACACTTTCATCAGGAGCACTGTTTTTAAGCCTTTTTTAAAAGCACGCACAGTCTGAGGTGCCCTCAGGTGGTCAGGGAGAGCGTTCCACAGACTGGGAGCAGCGGAGCAGAAAGCCCGGTCTCCCATTGTTCGAAGCTTTGTCCGTGGAGGTTGGAGGAGGTTAGCCTGTCGTGTGGAGGATTTGGGGGTGAGCAGTTCCTTGAGGTAAAGGGGGGCATTTCCTAGGAGGCACTGGTGATTTAGTAGGGAGATTTTGAATTCAATCCTGAATGGAACAGGAAGCCAGTGAAAGGATTTGAGAGTTGGTGTGATGTGGTCATGTTTCCACACTTTAATCAGGAGCACTGTTTTTAAGCCTTTTTTCAAAAGCATCCACAGTCTGAGGTGCCCTCAGGTGGTCAGGGAAAACGTTCCACAGACTGGGAGCAGCGGAGCAGAAAGCTCGGTCTCCCATTGTTCGAAGCTTTGTCCGTGGAGGTTGGAGGAGGTTAGACTGTCGTGTGGAGGATTTGGGGGTGAGCAGTTCCTTGAGGTAAAGGGGGGCATTTCCTAAGAGGCACTGGTGAGTTAGTAGGGAGATTTTGAATTCAATCCTGAATGGAACAGGAAGCCAGTGAAAGGATTTTAGAGTTGGTGTGATGTGGTCATGTTTCCACACTTTCATCAGGAGCACTGTTTTTAAGACTTTTTTCAAAAGCATCCACAGTCTGAGGTGCCCTCAGGTGGTCAGGGAAAACGTTCCACAGACTGGGAGCAGCGGAGCAGAAAGCTCGGTCTCCCATTGTTCGAAGCTTTGTCCGTGGAGGTTGGAGGAGGTTAGACTGTCGTGTGGAGGATTTGGGGGTGAGCAGTTCCTTCAGGTAGAGGGGGGCATTTCCTAAGAGGCACTGGTGAGTTAGTAGGGAGATTTTGAATTCAACCCTGAATGGAACAGGAAGCCAGTGAAAGGATTTTAGAGTTGGTGTGATGTGGTCATGTTTCCGCACTCTCATCAGGAGCACTGTTTTGTACGTACTGCAGCTTCTGAATGTTCTTGCTGGGGATCCTGACAAGAAGTGCGTTGAAGTAGTAGTCGAGATTACCATATTTTCTGGGCCATAAACCGCTACATTTTCCCCAAGCTTTGAACCCAACCCCTATACAGAGGGTCAGCAAATGTACTATGTTTTTCGGACAAGGAGGCGCACTTAAAATCGTTTCATTTCCTCAAAAATCAACAGTGCGCCTTAAAACCCTGTGCGCTTAATGTAGACTGCAATATGACGCCAGTAAACAACCCCGAAACTTTCAATGTTCCATTGAGAATATAGAACATTGCACGCGGCGCTCAAAAATCTGTCAAAATGTTTTAGTACGACTTTGGTAAGCTATGAAGCTGCACCGCTTGATGGATTGTCGGCGCATTAATAGCATTTATTAGCAGACATTATCTGGCGTTATGTTTCGCAATACTATGCAAAAGCAACTTTTCCTACCTTCCAGTACCTGCTGATCTATATTTGGGATCTGCATAAGTCCTGATAATTTGCGTACGTCCGCCTTTGTAGTCTGTGTCGACTCTGTAGTCGATAAGCTTCTTCTTGTTATGGGACATTCGTCCTCCGCTGTTGCCATTTCTAATATAAAATAGTGTAAAGTTCTTACTTACAGTCGCGGTCAATAGTTTACATACACTGGTAAAGAACATAATGTCATGACTGTCTTGAGTTTCCAATAATTTCTACTGTATTTCCCGGACCATAGGGTGCACCGGATTATAAGGCCCACTGCCGGTGAGTGGGTTTATTCAGGTCTATTTTCACACAAAAAAACGCACCGGATTATAAGGCGCATTAAATGGGTCATATATATATATATATATATATATATATATATATATATATATATATATATATATATATATATATATATATATATATATATATTTTTTTTTTTTATTTTTTTTTTCTAAATGTAAAAGACTTCCTTGTGGTCTACATAACATGTAATGGTGGTCCTTTCGTCAAAATGTTGCATTGATTAAGTTTTACAGATCATCTTCAAGTCGCTTTCTGACAGTCGCTTCAGGATGTGTCGTTTTGTGGGTGGTCTTATTTACGTGGCTCACCTTAGACAGCGTTTTCTCCCCGTCATCTTTGTTGTAGTGGTGTAGCGTGCAAGGACGGGAGTGGAAGAAGTGTCAAAAGAAGGAGCTAACAGTTTTAATGACATTCAGACTTTACTTCAACCAAAAACAGAGCAACATCTTCTCATCCGCCGGAAATGTGTCTCGTGAAAAAAACGTCCACTCTCTAAAGTTGCTTGGCTGAATAATTTAAACTCACTACACCGGTATGTTTTAATGCTTTCATGGCGAGTTTACTGACAGATATAAGTAAGAGCTTTACACTACTTTATATTAGAAATGGTAACAGCGGAGGATGAATGTCCCATAGCAAGAAGATAGAGAAAAAGAAGAAGCTTATCGACAATGGTGTCAACACGGACTAAAAAGGCGGACTCGCACAATTTTTCAGGGCTCATGTAGATCCCAAATGTAAATCAGCAGGTACCAGAAGGTAAGAAAAGAAAAATTGTGAAATAAAACGCCAGATAATATGTCTTACCTTATACACACACCATAATAAAACTTGTAAGTTTAAGCACAGTACAATCCATCAAGCGGTGCGGCTTCATAACTTACCAAAGTCGTACTAAAACATGTTGATAGATTTTTGAGCGCCGTGTGTTCTATATTTTCATTATTGAACAAATAAAATGTTGGTGTTGTTTACTTGAGTCATATTGCAGCCTACATGTATCACTTATGTTTGACTGCCATCTACTGGTCACACTTATCATTACACCACGTACCAAATAAAATTGCTTCGAGGTCGGTCAGCACACCCAGAATTATTTCGTACATTAGGCGGAAAGGGTTATAAGGCGAGATAAAAATTATTTTAAATGTGCATTAAAGTGCCGAAAATACGGTAAGCGATTCAGATGCATGCAAAACCCACAATGCATTGCGTTTACTACGTCACACTTTCAATGGAACATATAAAATATTGGTGTTGTGTACTTGAGTCAAATTGCAGTCTACACATGTCTCTTGTGCGTGACTGCCATCTACTGGTCACACTTTTCGTTTCACCAAAATTATTTCTGTATATTAGGCACAATTTTAAGTACGCCTTATAGTCCGGAAATTACGGTAATCATGATTAATAATCATTTGCAACCACGAAAAGATGAGACAGGACACAATTTGATATATTTAATATACTGAGTCTATGGCAACGATATCTGATTGACTTAATGCACAACGCTGCATAATACATTTCTGCGCCAGCTGTATTGTATCAACATCAGGTGGTTAATCTTGTTAATCTTGAATCGTCTACAAAACCAGTGAAGTTGGCTCGTTGTGTAAGTGGTAAATAAAAACGGAATGGTATGATTTGCAATTCCTTTTTAACTTATATTCAATTGAATAGACTGCAAAGACAAGATATTTAATGTTCAAATTTTTGGGGCAAATATTAGCTCATTTGATGCCTGCAACATGTTTGAAAAAAGCTGGCCCAAGTGACAAAAAAAGCCTGAGAAAGTTGAGGAATGCTCATCAAACACTTATTTGGAACATCCCACAGGGGAACAGGCCAATTGGGAACAGGTGGGTGCCATGATTGTGTATAAAAGCAGCTTCCATGAAATGCTCAGTCATTCACAAACAAGGACGGGGCGAGGGTCACCACTTTGTTAACAAATGCGTGAGCAAATTGTTAAACAGTTTAAGAACAATATTTCTCAACGAGCTATTGCAAGGAATTTAGGGATTTCACCATCTACGGTCCGTAATACCATCAAAAGGTTCAGAGAATCTGGAGAAATGACTGCACATAACATTGAATGCCTATGACTTTCGATGCCTTAGGCAGTATTGCATCAAAAAGTGTAAAAGATATCACCACATGGGCTCAGGAACACTTCCGGAAACCATTGTCAGTAACTACGGTTGGTCGCTACATCTGTAAGTGCAAGTTAAAACTCTACTATGCAAAGCCAAAGCCATTAATCAACAACACCCACCTGTTCCCAATTGGCCTGTTCCCCTGTGGGAACAGGCCAATTGGGAACAGGTGGGTGCCATGATTGTGTATAAAAGCAGCTTCCATGAAATGCTCAGTCATTCACAAACAAGGACGGGGCGAGGGTCACCAGTTTGTGAACAAATGCGTGAGCAAATTGTTAAACAGTTTAAGAACAACATTTCTCAACGAGCTATTGCAAGGAATTTAGGGATTTCACCATCTACGGTCCGTAATACCATCAAAGGGTTCAGAGAATCTGGAGAAATGACTGCACATAACATTGAATGCCTATGAGTTTCGATCCTTTAGGCAGTATTGCATCAAAAAGTGTAAAAGATATCACCACATGGGCTCAGGAACACTTCCGAAAACCATAGTCAGTAACTACGGTTGGTCGCTACATCTGTAAGTGCAAGTTAAAACTCTACTATTCAAAGCCAAAGCCATTTATCAACAACACCCAGAAACGCTGCAAAGTAGAAAAGTGTTGTGTGGGTCTGATGAGTCCACATTTCAAATTTTTTTTGGAAACTATGGACGCCGTGTGTTGTCTCACCTGGCCTTCCATGTAAAAAATACCCCTTTTTTGCAATGTATTGCTGCCATTAAATTCTAAGTTAATGATTATTTGCAAAAAAAAAAAACAAAGTTTCTCAGTTCAAACATTAAGTATCTTGTCTTTGCAGTCTATTCAATTGAATATAGGTTGAAAAGGATTTGTAAATCATTGTATTCTGTTTTTGTTTACCATTTACACAACGTGCCAACTTCACTTGTTTTGGGTTTTGTAGTTTAAACCCATGCATATGCTGACAAAAGACATTTAAAATATGCTTTTGGAGGAGACCACATTGGAGACGTGTTTGAAGGCCTACTGAAAGCCACGACTACCGACCACGCCGTCTGATAGTTTATATATCAATGATGAAATATTAACATTGCAACACATGCCAATACGGCCGGTTTAGTTTACTAAATTGCAATTTTAAATTTCCCGGGAGTTTCTTGTTGAAAACGTCGCGGAATGATGACATGTACGCAAGACGTCACGGACTGTTAGGAAACATTAGCGCTGCACACACACACACAGCTAAAAGTCGTCTGCTTTAACCGCATAATTACACAGTATTTTGGTCATCTGTGTTGCTGAATCTTTTCCAATTTGTTCAATTAATAGAGAAGTCAAAGTAGAAAGATGGACTTGGGAAGCTTTAGCCTTTAGCCACACAAACACACTGTGATTCCTTGTTTAAAATTCCCGGAGGTGAAACTTTACTATGGATCAGAGCGGTCAAGCGAACATGGATCCCGACCAAATGTCAACCAACAGTTTTCGGTGAGAAAATTGTGGTATAAAGTCGCCACTGACCGGAGATCAGCTGAGCTTGTGCCGTCGACTTCCATCAGACACCCGTGGACACACCCTTCCGACTATCAGGTACTATTAAACTCACTAAAACATTAGCAACACAATAGAAAGATAAGGGATTTCCCAGAATTATCCTAGTAAATGTGTCTTAAAATTCGTCCCAATGCAATTGCATTTTTTTTTAACTTGATTTTTTTTTTTCTAGTCCGTCACTATCAATATCCTCAAACACGAATCTTTCATCCTCGCTCAAATTAATGGGAAATTTGTCGTTTTCTCGGTCCGAATAGCTCTTTTTGTTGGAGGCTCCTATTAAAAACAATGTGAGGATGTGAGGAGTCCTCGACGGGTTACGTCATCGTCTGCGACTTACGGTAAAGGCAGGGTTTTTTTTCTTAGCGACCAAAAGTTGCAAACTTTATCGTCGATGTTCTCTACTAAATCTTTTCAGCAAAAATATGGCAATATCGCGGAAATTATCATGTATGACATACAGAATGGACCTGTGTTTTAAATAAGAAAATCTAATTTCAGTAGGCCTTTAGGTACCCTCAGTTTGCTGCCGTTCCAAGCTCCGTTTGAGACATGTCAGTGTCTTGTCACTTAACCGTGTTTGAAGGTGCACGTAAACCTTGTCCCAAGGGGTCCCTGGCTGGCCATTACAGGTTGAAGGTGCTTCCACATTGTCCCTCTTTTGGATTTTTCCTGAATCTTTCCTCCTCATCCCCATTAACCTCTGACACTTTTCGCCTCCCGGCTGGTCCCGGTGGTTAAGCCAGCATTATGAGCGGGGCTCATTAGGACGGCATTAGTGTCAGAGATGGACACAGTGATATGGCTCCACCGCTGGATCAAGGAAGACACCCCTAGACATTTTTTTTTGTTGTTTTGTTTTTAATCTTCTTCCCGAGCTTCAATGACTCTTCATGCTATTGTTCGGGGGAAGCCTCAGTTCTGACACTGAAGGTCAGAGGTTACTCGTCCACCGGAGCGAAGGTCGCTCCTTCATCCCCGGTGCACTGTCACTACGATTCAGCAGTCTCGCTGGTCCCTGTCACTGGCTTCCGACACAGCCGTCACTCACGCTTATGTAAATGTGCTTACATATGCTTTACTGGCAGACGCAGCTCCTCACAGGCCCCTCGCCTATTTAAAAAAACATAGGGCGAGATGACAAAAAGAGAAGCTTTTCTCGCATTGTAAACCAAGCGTTTGCAGGAAAAAAACACATTGGAAAAACTCAAGCACAAAACGTGTTTATCAATCAATGTTTATTTATATAGCCACAACGACATCCTCGGTTCAGATCCCACATCAGGGCAAGGAAAAACTCAACCTAGTGGGATGACAATTGGAAACCTTGGAGTGGACCGCAGATGTGGGGAGGGAGACCGGATGCAATGAACGTCAAGTGTCATGCATGGGAGTCTAGGTATTGGTTGTGTTGTGTTTATGTCGCATTACTGTGAGGATGTTCTTGTTTGGTGTGGGTTCACAGTGTGGCGCATATCAATCAATCAATCAATCAATCAATGTTTATTTATATAGCCCTAAATCACAAATGTCTCAAAAGACTGTACAAACCACAACACAAACCACTACGACATCCTCGGTAGGCCCACATAAGGGCAAGAGAAACTCACACCCAGTGGGACATCGGTGACCGAATGCAATGGATGTCGAGCGGGTCTAACAAGATACTGTGAAAGTTCAATCCATAGTGGCTCCAACACAGCCGCGAGAGTTCAGTTCAAAGCGGATCCAAGACAGCAGCGAGAGTCCCGTCCACAGGAAACCATCCCAAGCGGAGGCGGATCAGCAGCGTAGAGATGTCCCCAACTGATACACAGGCGAGCGGTTCATCCTGGGTCCCGACGAGCGGTCCAACCTGGGTCTCGACTCTGTACAGCCAGTACTTCCATCCATGGTCATCGGACCGGACCCCCTCCACAAGGGAGGGGGGGACAGAGGAGAAAAAGAAAAGCGGCAGATCAACTGTTTTAAAAAGGAGGTCTATTTAAAGGCTAGAGTATACAGATGAGTTTTAAGGTGAGATTTAAATGCTTCTACTGAGGTGGCATCTCGAACTGTTACCGGGAGGGCATTCCAGAGTACTGGAGCCCGAACGGAAAACGCTCTATAGCCCGCAGATTTTTTTGGGGCTTTAGGAATCACTAATAAGCCGGAGTCTTTTGAACGCAGATTTCTTGCCGGGACATATGGTACAATACAATCGGCAAGATAGGATGGAGCTAGACCGTGTAGTATTTTATACATAAGTAGTAAAACCTTAAAGTCACATCTTAAGTGCACAGGAAGCCAGTGCAGGTGAGCCAGTACAGGCGTAATATGATCAAACTTTCTCGTTCTTGTCAAAAGTCTAGCAGCCGCATTTTGTACCAACTGTAATCTTTTGTCAAATGTTAAAGTTGTATTATTAAATAGAGGTCGGTGTCTAGCAGGACCGATAATCAGCATTTCCGTTTTTTTGGTGTTAAGTTGCAAAAAATTAGCGGACATCCATTGTTTCCAACTGACTACAGTCCGGCGTGTTGGTCAGCTTTAGGGGCATGCCGAGTGTGAAGCGACCGGAATGAGAATCAGCACCTCCAAGTCCGAGTCCATGGTTCTCGCCCGGAAAAGGGTGGAATGCCATCTCCGGGTTGGGGAGGAGACCCTGCCCCAAGTGGAGGAGTTCAAGTACCTAGGAGTCTTGTTCACGAGTGGGGGAAGAGTGGATCGTGAGATCGACAGGCGGATCGGTGCGGCGTCTTCAGTAATGCGGACGTTGTACCGATCCGTTGTGGTGAAGAAGGAGCTGAGCCGGAAGGCAAAGCTCTCAATTTACCGGTCGATCTACGTTCCCATCCTCACCTATGGTCATGAGCTTTGGGTCATGACCGAAAGGATAAGATCACGGGTACAAGCGGCCGAAATGAGTTTCCTCCGCCGTGTGGCGGGGCTCTCCCTTAGAGATAGGGTGAGAAGCTCTGCCATCCGTGAGGAACTCAAAGTAAAGCCGCTGCTCCTTCACATCGAGAGGAGCCAGATGAGGTGGTTCGGGCATCTGGTCAGGATGCCACCCGAACGCCTCCCTAGGGAGGTGTTTAGGGCACGTCCAACCGGTAGGAGGCCACGGAGAAGACACAGGACACGTTGGGAAGACTATGTCTCCCGGCTGGCCTGGGAACGCCTCGTGATCCCCCGGGAAGAACTAGACGAAGTGGCTGGGGAGAGGGAAGTCTGGGTTTCCCTACTTAGGCTGTTGCCCCCGCGACCCGACCTCGGATAGGCGGAAGAAGATGGATGGATGGATGGATTCCTTGTGGTCTACATAACATGTAATGGTGGTTCTTTGGTCAAAATGTTGCATAGATTATGTTTTATAGATCATCTTCGAGCCGCTTTCAGTCTCTTCAGGATGCGCCATTTTGTGGGCGGTCTTATTTACGTGGCTCACCTTCGACAGCGGCTTCTCCCCGTCATCTTTGTTGTAGCCGTGTAGCGTGCAAGGACGACGACGTGTCAAAAGATGGAGCTAACTGTTTTAATAACATTCAGACTTTATTCCCATCAATAACGGAGCAGCATCTCCTCATCCTTGGCTCACTAGTGCAACAACAATGCCGGAAATGTGTCCCGTGAAAAAACGTCCGACCAAAAACCCTCTAATAACCAAAGTTCCTTGGGTGAATTATGTAAAGTCACTACACCGGTATGTTTTAGCACTTTCATGGCGGGTTTACTGACAGATATAAGTAGGAACTTTACACTACTTTATAATAGAAATGGCAACGGCGGAGGATGAATGTCCCATAACAAGGTGAAGAAGCTTATCGACTACAATGTCGCCACAGACTACTGTGGCGGACATGAGCAAATGTTCAGGACTTAAGCAGATCTCAAATAAACATCAGCAGGTACCGAAAGGTAGGAAAAGTTGGTTTTGGATAATATTGTGAAACAAAACACCAGATAATGTCTGCTAATGGGTGCCATTTTGACACACACCATAATAATACTTGTATCTCTGATTACAGTAGCCATAACGCGCCAACAATCCATCAAGCGGTGCGGCTTCAAAGTTGTACTAAAACCTTTTGACAGACTTTTTGAGCGCTGTGTGTAATGTTCTTTATTTTCAATGGAACATTTAAAGTTTCGGTGTTTACTGGTGTCATATTGCAGTCTACACATATCTCTTATGTGTGACTGCCATCTACTGGCCACACTTATCATTACACCACGTACCATATAAAATTGCTTGGAGGTCGGTTAGCACAACCAGAATTATTCCGTACATCAGGCGTACTGTTGATTTTGGAGAAACTGAAATGATTTTAAGTGCACTCATTTGTCCGAAACATATGGTATATATGTGTCTGATCAGATCTAAAGGTCTGTGTAACTCCATAATCCGGTAATATCCGGTAATATTTTGTTCGACTATCAAAATTATACATACAAAGCTACCGATTACATGTTCTCACTGATCCGGCCCGCCAGCGTCCAAAATCCGGCCCTCGGGAAGTCCCAAGTTAAAATATTTGAAATAGAATTTTATTTTTGTATTTAAAATTTTTTAAATCTGTCCTTTCTAATCCATTTTATACAGCTTGTTACTCTCGCTGTCTCTTATGCATTTTCCTGTGACATCATTGCGCTCAGAAGAATATATATATATATATATATATATATATATATATATATATATATATATATATATATACATATATATATATATATATATATATATATATATATATATATATATATATATATATATAAACAAGGTCACTGTGGTTTATCCGTTATACATAGCTCAACACCGGGTAGAACAGAATATACGTTAGGTCACACAGAGGCTATTTCATCCCTCCAACCCTGTGTTGCAGATTTCCCTGCTCTTCAGTGGATTTTATTATATATTTTATTCTAAAATCCCCTGTTTCGCAGGTTTCCCCGCTCTTCAGGGGATTTTATTATACATGCATCCATTTTCTAACACTTATTCCTTTCGGGGTCGCGGGGGGTGCTAGAGCCTATGTTATTATAAAATCCCCTGAAGAGCAGGGAAACCTGCGAAAAAGGCTTGTAGGGATGAAATAGCCTCTGTGTTATTTCCTGACCTGATATATATTTTACAGCCCGGCCCCCGGCTAAATTTTTTTACCCCAATGCGGCCCCCGAGTCAAAAAGTTTGGGGACCCCTGCTTTATAGTGACATTAGATGGGTGTAATTTTGACAAATTAATGGTGCTTATAAGGTATTTTTTAAAATAATTTTCGCAAGGCTCAGTGGGCATGTTAGCATGTGTAGCACATGCGTATTAACTTGTGTTGCTTTTGACTTGATTTGTTACCTTTTTTTTAAATTGCACCATAAGTGAGAAAAGTGGTTTGGGTTGCTGCAAACTGTAAAAGTGTGCACAGATATTAACACAAGTTTGGACACACCTTCATATTCAATGTGTTTTCTTTACACTCATGACTATTTACATTGTAGATTGTCACATCAAAACTATGAATGAACACATGTGGAGTTGTGTACTTAACAAAACAGGGTGAAATAACTGAAAACATGTTTTATATTTTAGTTTTCTTCAAAATAGCCACCCTTTGCTCTGATTACTGTTTTGCACACTCTTGGCATTCTCTTCATGAGCTTCAAGAGATTGTCACCTGAAATGGTTTTCACTTCACAGGTGTGCTTACGTCGCATGATCTTGCGGTGGTTGTCTCCCCGGGATGCAGAAGGACGTCCGGAAGCAGGGTTCAGGTAAGAAGGATGACTTATTCATATAAGGCAGAATATGCGGAAAAACGGAAAACGTGCGGATGGCACGAGAAGCTAAGGCAAAGCTTAGCAATAGGCTAGCCAAGAAACTAGTAATTCAATCAATCAATGTTTATTTATACAGCCCTAAATCACAAGTGTCTCAAAGGGCTGCACAAGCCACAATGACATCCTCGGTTCAGGGCCCACATAGGGGCAAGGAAAAACTCACAACCCAGTGGGATGTCAATGTGAATGACTATGAATGAACTATACCTTGGAGAGGACCGCATATGTGGGTGACACCAGGGGAGACCAGATGCAACAAAATCAATTCTAATATATATATAATATATATATAAACAATTGTAGACTTTCAAGAACATAAATACCCAACCTAAATGTAGCGTGTTGCGAACAGAGGTAGGAATAAATAACTCTCTGGTTGGTTACCAGGAGCAGGTGAGCGTCCTGACCACTAATCAGAGGCAGGTGACAAAAATCAGCACCCATGGCAATTAAGAACAAAGGGTGCCGAAACAGAATCAACCAACAGCTAAGGAAATATTAAACAAAACAAAACATTACCCGGGCTACGGATCATAAGGGAATATTCATTAAAAACAAGGTTTTATTTAACAAGTATTTTTTTGGCCATTGTACAAGTTTGAACAGTCACACTGTGTTTGAATATGGGAAAATAAAATAAAAACACCGTGCTTTGATCAAGTGATTCTTTTGTCTACAAGTAGATGGAGCTCGCGCACCACTAGGCCAGAGGTGTCAAAGTGGTTTTCACTGAGGGCCACATCGCAGTTATGTTTGGCCCTAGAGGGTAGTTACACAATTTTTTGGTGCATTTTGATAGTAGATTTTTAAAAACTACAATGTAAAAAAATATGGTAAGTTGCAATGATTTCACCTTACATTTGATCCATCCATCCATTTTTCTACCGCTTATTCCCTACATTTTAGTGTATATTAATGTAAATAGAAACACAGTGCTGCTGTTTTTATGGTTAAAAAAGGCAGCTCAGTTCCCAGAATTTTACTGTAAAGTTTACATTGTTTTTTTTATTGTAAATAAAAAAAAAACATACATTTTTCAGTAGAATTTTGGCACCTGAGCTGCCAGTTTTTGTTTTATTAATACAGAGAATCAACTGCATAATTTTCTTTGTATTATTGTAAATGCCAAAACGGCACCTCAGTTTATTACAGTAAAAAATGAATATTGTTTTTTTCATTTAGAGAAAAATGCTGTAAAAAACACAGTAAATTTCACAATTTTACCATGAAATCTATTGCTACTTTTAGTTTGCACAATTTGATAAATAACTTGCTTGAAATCATTATTAGTAGTATTTATTTATATTTAAAAAATGTTTTTTAATGTTTGATAATATATTTTTGCATAATTAGACAATATTTAAGTTAACATAATTACATGGAATATGTGTTTTTTTTCTCCCAAAAAAGAAAGAAGGAAAATTACAGTATTCCATTAATACATATTATTTTCAGGTTTTCGAGGGCAAAATAAAATGAATAATGAATAAATTGAGTTTGACACCTGTGCACCAGTGGTACACATGCCACAGTCTGAGAATCATTGCCAGAGTGCATTAAGCGCAAAAAGTGGACCAAATAAAAAATGTATTGTTGGCAGCTCATTGGCAGTTCATGTCAAGTTTAGAGAAATGGGATCAAAGGGCTTCTTCTCACTGCTGAGTTTGACATCTTTTCCACGTGAAGCCAGCGATGAGCGTGGAACCGGCTGATACAAAGTCGGTAGCCTTGGCCCTGTGACCCAGATAGCACCACTTAGGAAACCACTGCCCACATTCCCATCGCTAGCAAATAGCCCCTTCTCCTAATCATTAACATACACATGGACCATGTTCCTGTGTGTTTATAAGCGTTTGCATGCGAACTTTGTGCTCCACGCAAAGCTCAGAGGCCTTTAAATTTAGCACTTTTTAACTTAGTTTACTTTACCTTTCGAAACCAGTGGGATTTTCTATTAAAACGTCGGCAGCGTACGTTGGCTGAGCTACACAAACAGTAAAGCTGTTGTAGTTTTTATGACCCTATAAGGCAGGGGTCGACAATCCGGCCTGCGGGAAGTCCCAAGTTAAAATATTTGAATTAGAATTTTATTTTTGTATTTTAATTTTTTTTTAAATCTGACCTTTTTTAATCCATTTTATACTGCTTGTTACTCTCTGTGTCAATCAATCAATCAATCAATGTTTGTTTATATAGCCCCAAATCACAAATGTCTCAAAGGACTGCACAAATCATTACGACTACAACATCCTCGGAAGAACCCACAAAAGGGCAAGGAAAACTCACACCCAGGGGGCAGGGAGAATTCACATCCAGTGGGACGCCAGTGACGATGCTGACTATGAGAAACCTTGGAGAGGACCTCAGATGTGTGCAACCCCCCCCCCTCTAGGGGACCGAAAGCAATGGATGTCGAGCGGGTCTAACATGATACTGTGAAAGTTCAATCCATAGTGGCTCCAACACAGCCGCGAGAGTTCAGTTCAAGCGGATCCAAGACAGCAGCGAGAGTCCCGTCCACAAGAGACCATCTCAAGCAGAGGTGGGTCAGCAGGGTAGAGATGTCCCCAACCGATACAGGCGAGCGGTCCATCCTGGGTCCCGACGAGCGGTCCATCCTGGGTCTCGACTCTGGACAGCCAGTACTTCATCCATGGTTATCGGACCGAACCCCCTCCACAAGGGAGGGGGGGGACATAGGAGAAAGAAAAGAAGCGGCAGATCAACTGGTCTAAAAAGGAGGTCTATTTAAAGGCTAGAGTATACAGATGAGTTTTAAGGTGAGACTTAAATGCTTCTACTGAGGTAGCATCTCGAACTGTTACCGGGAGGGCATTCCAGAGTACTGGAGCCCGAACGGAAAACGCTCTATAGCCCGCAGACTTTTTTTGGGCTCTAGGAATCACTAATAAGCCGGAGTCTTTTGAAAGCAGATTTCTTGCCGGGACATATGGTACAATACAATCGGCAAGATAGGCTGGAGCTAGACCGTGTAGTATTTTATACGTAAGTAGTAAAACCTTAAAGTCACATCTTAAGTGCACAGGAAGTGTCTTCCATGCATTTTCCTGTGACATGATTGCGCTCATATATATATATATGTATATATATATATATATATATAAATGATGGCAGATGATTGTAATTTTCATCATAGGTACAAATGAGGGACTCTCGCATCTTTTGACCACCGGTGCAACTTGAATCCGTCGATTGGTATGTGTTTGTTTGGCATTAAATGTGGGTGGAGGGAAAGGCTGGATGCACATATAGTTACAAATGAGGCATAATGATGCAAAATAGCATGTTAGCATCGATTAGCATGCCGTGACCATTGATATTTCTGATTAGCACACTCCATGTAAGTCAACTTGAATCCATCTCTGTTCGTGTTGTTACACCCTCCGACAACACACCGACGAGGCATGATGTCTCAAAGGTACAGAAAACTGTAGAAAAAGCGGAAAATAACAGAGCTGATTTGACTTGGTGTGTGTAATGTGTTTGAGAAAATGGCGGATTGCTTCCCAACGTGACGTCACGGGTGAAAGGTCATTGCTCCGACAGCGAACAATTGAAAGGCGTTTCAATCGCCAAATTCACCTTTTTAGAGTTCTGAAATCGGTTTAAAAAACATATGGTCTTTTTTCTGCAACATCAAGGTATACAGTGGGGCAAAAAAGTATTTAGTCAGCCACCGATTGTGCAAGTTCTCCCACTTAAAATGATGACAGAGGTCTGTAATTTTCATCATAGGTACACTTCAACTGTGAGAGACAGAATGTGAAAAAAAATCCAGGATATCACATTGTAGGAATTTTAAATAATTTATTTGTAAATTATGGTGGAAAATAAGTATTTGGTCAACCATTCAAAGCTCTCACTGATGGAAGGAGGTTTTGGCTCAAAATCTCACAAAAAATGGCACTGTTCATTCTTTCCTTAACATGGATCAATCGTCCTGTCCCCTTAGCAGAAAAACTGTTGCGATCCGCTACTCGGATCACTACATATTCTTGTGTATTGTTTCTTTTTTGTATCACACTTTGTAGTCTGACCTCTTTATTTCCTGTTTGGTTTGTCACCATGGTTGTTCATTGATTTCACCTGCTACTCATGGTCCCGCACACCTGCTACAGATAATCACCTTCCCTATATAAGCCTTCCTCTTTTGTTTGATCAGCCTGGGACTATAGTTTGCTTTTATGCAACTGTACGACTGGTTTATGTGTTTTCTCGCTAGCTTATACGCTAAGCCACTAGTTATTCATAGCTCTCGTGCTAATTGTGTTTGTTTTACATTTTGTGCCTTCGTGCCAAGTTTTAGTCTATTTGTATCTCCTAGCTCTCATGCTAGCGTCTTTTATTTGCCTTTTCTTAGCTCCCAGTGTTTTTGTTATATATCTCCTTTTGTTAAATAAATAAATAAATAAATGGGTTGTACTTGTATAGCGCTTTTCTACCTTCAAGGTACTCAAAGCGCTTTGACACTACTTCCACATTTACCCATTCACACACACATTCGCACACTGATGGAGGGACCTGCCATGCAAGGCTCCAACCAGCACCCATCAGGAGCAAGGGTGAAGTGTCTTGCTCAGGACACAACGGACGTGACGAGGTTGGTACTAGATGGGATTTGAACCAGGGACCCTCGGGTTGCGCACGGCCACTCTTCCACTGCGCCACGCCGTCCCAATCAAAATCATTATTTCTTTCCTTTTGCTGTGTTCGTGCAGACACATTCACGGAGGAACAAATCTGGCATCACAATGCCGACCAGGCGTAATAAAAACAGCCCCAAAGCATGATGTTTCCACCCCCATGCTTTACAGTAGGTATGGTGTTCTTGGGATGCAACTCAGTATTCTTCTTCCTCCAAACACGACAAGTTCAGTTTATGCCAAAAAGTTCTATTTTGGTTTCATCTGACCACATGACATTCTCCCAATCCTCTGCTGTATCATCCATGTATCCATTTTGGTATAAACTCAACTCGTCGTGTTTGGAGGAAGAAGAATACTGAGTTGCATCCCAAGAACACCAGACCTACTGTGAAGCATGGAGTTGGAAACATCATGCTTTGGGGCTGTTTTTCTGCTAAAGGGACAGGACGATTGATCCGTGTTAAGGAAAGAATGAATGGGGCCATGTTTCGTGAGATTTTGAGCCAAAACCTCCTTCCATCAGTGAGAGCTTTGATTGGTTGTCCAAATACTTATTTTTCACCATCATTTACAAATAAATTCTTTAAAATTCCTACAATGTGAATTCCTGGATTTTTTTTCACATTCTTTCTCTCACAGTTGAAGTGTACCTATGATGAAAATTACAGACCTCTGTCATCATTTTAAGTGGGAGAACTTGCACAATCGGTGGCTGACCAAATACTTTTTTGCCCCACTGTGTATATATATATATATATATATATATATATATATATATATATATATATATATATATATATATAAAAACTGCTCCGCCGGGTGATTCCCTTGTCCTACTGGGAGACTTCAACGCTCATGTTGGCAACGACAGTGAAACCTGGAGAGGCGTGATTGGGAAGACTGGCCGCCCGGATCTAAACCCGAGTGGTGTTTTGTTATTGGACTTTTGTGCTCGTCACGGATTGTCCATAACGAACACCATGTTCAAACATAAGGGTGTCCATATGTGCACTTGGCACCAGGACACCCAAGGCCGCAGTTCCATGATCGACTTTGTAGTTGTGTCATCGGATTTGCGGCCTCATGTTTTGGACACTCAGGTGAAGAAAGGGGCGGAGCTTTCTACCGATCACCACCTGGTGGTGAGTTGGCTGCGATGGTGGGGGAGGATGCCGGACAGACCTGGGAGGCCCAAACGCATTGTGAGGGTCTGCTGGGAACGTCTGGCAGAGTCTCCTGTCAGACAAAGTTTCAATTCCCACCTCCGGAAGAACTTTGAACATGTCACGAGGGAGGTGCGGGACATTGAGTCCGAGTGGACCATGTTCCGAACCTCTATTGTCGAGGTGGCTGATTGGAGCTGTGGCCGCAAGGTTGTTGGTGCCTGTCGTGGCGGTAATCCCAGAACCCGTTGGTGGACACCAGCAGTGAGGGGTGCCGTCAAGCTGAAGAAGGAGTCCTATCGGGTTCTTTTGGCTCATAGGACTCCGGAGGCAGTGGACGGGTACCGACGGGCCAAGCGGTGTGCAGCTTTAGCGGTCGCTGAGGCAAAAAGTTCGGGGAATCCATGGAAAATGACTTCCGGACGGCTTCGAAGCGATTCTGGACCACCATACGCCGCCTCAGGAAGGGGAAGCAGTGCACTGTCAACACCGTGTATGGTGTGGATGGTGTTCTGCTGACTTCGACTGCGGATGTTGTTGAAAGGTGGAGGGAATACTTCGAAGACATCCTCAATCCCACCAACACGTCTTCCTTTGCTGAAGCGGTGCCTGGGGAATCTGTGGTGGGCTCTCCTATTTCTGGCGCTGAGGTTGCTGAGGTAGTTAAAAAGCTCCTCGGCGGCAAGGCCCCGGGGGTAGATGAGATCCGCCCGGAGTTCCTTAAGGCTCTGGATGCTGTGGGTCTGTCTTGGTTGACAAGACTCTGCAGCATCGTGTGGACATCGGGGGCGGTACCTCTGGATTGGCAGACCGGGGTGGGGGTCCCTCTCTTTAAGAAGGGGGCCCGGAGGGTGTGTTCCAACTATCGTGGGATCACACTCCTCAGCCTTCCCGGTAAGGTTTATTCAGGTGTACTGGAGAGGAGGCTACGCCGGATAGTTGAACCTCTGATTCAGGAGGAACGGTGTGGTTTTCGTCCTGGTCGGCGTACTGTGGACCAGCTCTATACTCTCGGCAGAGTTCTTGAGGGTGCATGTGAGTTTGCCCAACCAGTCTACATGTGCTTTGTGGACTTGGAGAAGGCATTCGACCGTGTCCCTCGGGAAGTCCCGTGGGGAGTGCTCAGAGAGTATGGGGTACCGGACTGTCTTATTATGGCGGTCCGCTCCCTGTATGATCAGTGCCAGAGCTTGGTCCGCATTGCTGGCAGTAAGTAGGACTCGTTTCCAGTGAGGGTTGGACTCCGCCAAGGCTGTCCTTTGTCACCGATTCTGTTCATAACTTTTATGGACAGAATTTCTAGGCGCAGTCTGGGCGCTGAGGGGTTCCGGTTTGGTGGCCGCGGGATTAAGTCTCTGCTTTTCGCAGATGAGGTAGTCCTGATGGCTTCATCTGGCCGGGATCTTCAGCTCTCACTGGATCGGTTTGCAGCCGAGTGTGAAGCGACCGGAATGAGAATCAGTACCTCCAAGTCAGAGTCCATGGTTCTCGCCCGGAAAAGGGTGGAGTGCCATCTCCAGGTTGGAGAGGAGACACTGCCCCAAGTGGAGGAGTTCAAGTACCTAGGAGTCTTGTTCACGAGTGGGGGAAGAGTGGATCGTGAGATCGACAGGCGGATCGGCGCGGCGTCTTCAGTAATGCGGACGTTGTATCGATCCGTTGTAGTGAAGAAGGAGCTGAGCCGGAAGGCAAAGCTCTCAATTTACCGGTCGATCTACGTTCCCATCCTCACCTATTGTCATGAGCTTTGGGTCATGACCGAAAGGATAAGATCACGGGTACAAGCGGCCGAAATGAGTTTCCTCCGCCGTGTGGCGGGGCTCTCCCTTAGAGATAGGGTGAGAAGCTCTGCCATCCGGGAGGCACTCAAAGTAAAGCCGCTGCTGCTCCACATCGAGAGGAGCCAGATGAGGTGGCTCGGGCATCTGGTCAGGATGCCACCTGAACGCCTCCCTAGGGAGGTGTTTAGGGCACGTCCAACCGGTAGGAGGCCACGGGGAAGACCCAGGACACGTTGGGAAGACTATGTCTCCCGGCTGGCCTGGGAACGCCTCGGGATCCCCCAGGAAGAGCTAGACGAAGTGGCTGGGGAGAGGGAAGTCTTGGCTTCCCTGCTTAGGCTGCTGCCCCCGCGACCCGACCTCGGATAAGCGGAAGATGATGGATGGATGGATGGATATAAAAACAAGATCACTGTGGTTGAACCGTTATACATTGTTCAAATGTTTGAATGTCCAGGGTGAGTGGAGGGTGTGGACGTTGGAATGGTTCGAATCGGTTGAGAAATGTGGTATATAGAGAGGTTTCAATATTGCCCTTTTTTTCTTTCAATGGGGGGAACATTCCTGGTATTTCCGGGTAATCAGGGAATATTTGGAACCTGGACACATGCTGGCTTGAATGTCCAGGGTATATATACGTTAGGATAGGAAAAAACACTGAGGCTATTTCATCCCTGTTTTGCAGATTTCCCTGCTCTTCGGGGGATTTTATTATATATTTTATTCTAAAATCCCCTGTTTCGCAGGTTTACCTGCTCTTCAGGGATTTTATTATAAATGCATCCATCCAGGCTGGAGCCTATGTTATTATAAAATCCCCCGAAGAGCAGGGAAACCTGCGAAACAGGCTTGTAGTGATGAAATAGCCTCTGCGTTCTGAACCCAATGCGGCCCCCGAGTTAAAAAGTTTGGGGACCCCTGCTGTAAGGAGTTCTTTATGTATGCGCAGAGTACACGTGTGCACTATGTTTCCTTGTTTGTATCTCCTAAAAAGGTGGAACAAAACACACACACAAAAAAAAAGCTGTCACTGGGATTTTTCTTTCATGGGGGGTTGGCCTTAAGGCTGTTCATTGAACAACACCCGCTAAAAGAGTATGTGAAAGAAAGGTAACGAGATGAAACGCGAGTAAAGATTCGACTCAACAGTATCGAGTGTTCAGGTCTGCACATGGTCGGATCAACGTTTTCGTGTGTTTGTGTGTGTGTGTGTGTGTGAGAGACGGTGTTTTGCATCAGTGCAGGAGTGATTGGCCTCAACCCTGTCAGGTGACCGGTGTCCTTAGCAACAAGCCACCTGGGGGGAGCCACCTGATAGGCTGGGCCAGCCCTGAGGAGACAGGTGAGGGTCAAAGGTCAGAGACAGGAGGCCAAGGGTCTTATTGGGAGAAGCATAGTTTGACAACACTGATAATCAGAAGGTTTCTGCTTTTTTTTTTTTTCTTTTTTCTCAGCAAGTCATGACTGTGTTGAAATTCTCCTCAGTCGCTTTTCTTTTCATTTACAAAACCCAAAACCAGTGAAGTTGACACGTTGTGTAAATGGTAAATAAAAACAGAATACGATGATTTGCTAATCCTTTTCAACCTATATTCAATTGAATAGACTTCAAAGACAAGATACTTCATGTAGGAAATGGACAACTTTGTTATTTTTTGCAAATATTAGCTCATTTGGGATTTGATGCCTGCAACATGTTTTTAAAAAAAAGCTGGCACAAGTGGCAAAAAAGACAGAGGAAGTGGTCTTGATGAGTCCACATTTTAAATTGTTTTTGGAAACTTTGGACGTCGTGTCCTCCGGAACAAGAAAGAAAAGTGTATTAGTGCCCAAGGCATGGGTACCTTACACATCTGTGAAGGCACCACCAATGCTGAAATGTACATACAGGTTTTAGAGCAAAATATGTTGCCATTCAAGCAACGTGTTTTTCAATTTTTTTATTTTTCATTATCCTCTCACTTCTAAAGACATGCACCTGGGGATAGGTTGATTGGCAACACTAAATTGGCCCTAGTGTGTGAATGTGAGTGTGAATGTTGTCTGTCTATATGTGTTGGCCCTGCGATGAGGTGGCGACTTGTCCAGGGCGTATACCGCCTTCCGCCCGATTGTAGTTGAGATAGACACCAGCGCCCCCCGCGACAATAAGCGGCTGGAAATGGATGGATGAATATTGTTTTTCATTATTTCTTATTTCAGCCAGACGATGCCAAGCCACATTCTGCACGTGTTACAACAGCGTGGCTTCGTAGTAAAAGAGTGCGGGTACTAGAGATGCGCGGTTTGCGGTCTCATCCGCGGAGTCCGCGGATAATCCGCGGGGTCGGGCGGGCGACATGACGAAACGATAGATTTTAATTAGATACGGGCGGGTGGCGGTTGAACCATCCAGAAATATTTGTTATGCATGGTTCTGTGATCGGTATCCTTTGCCCTTCAAAGAGCCATTTAAGACCCGTGTCATTAAGCGGAGAAGACAATAAGAGACGCTATCATTCTCCTGAATGACTGCCGGTAGTCACCCAGAAAATAAGTATTAGGGCGTGCTATGAAGCCATTGACTTTGTCGCCTGCTACAGCATGTATGATCTGCTTGTCAGTCCAGCATCATGTTGAATGTGGCTTCCGCGGCAACATGCACACGACTGCAAGGCATACTGGGTGACACAGAGTACACTAATGGTTGTGATATGAACAATTTTAACACTCTTAGTAAGATGCGCCACGCTGTGAAGCCACACCAATTAAGAACGACAAACCCATTTCGGGAGAACATCCTCACAGTAACACAACATAAACGCAACACAACAAATACCCATAATCCTTTGTATGCATGACACACCTGACTATTTTATACACCCCGCTAGCAGAAAACCACCCCTGTGCTTCGGTGAGGTGGGTGGGGTTGGGGGCGCGGGGGTGTAAAATATATTCAGGAAGTGTCACGGATACCAAGGATTATGGGTATTTGTTGTGTTGCGATTATGTTGTGTTTCTGTGAGGATATTCTCCCGAAATGTGTTTGTCAATCTTGTTGGGTGTGGCTTCACAGCGTGGCGCATATTACTAAGTGTTAAAGTTGTTTATATCACAACCATCAGTGTACTCTGTGTCACCCTGTATGCCTTTCAATCTTGAACGTGTAATTTGCGGAAGCTGCTCACAACATGTTGCCGGACCAACAATCGGTTCGTACATGTTGTTGAAGGTGTCTAAGGCAATGGCTTCACAGCACGCCCATATTCTTGTAATCAGGATGAACGATATTGGATAGTCGCGAGAACGTTCGCCGGTTCCAATTGACATCATTACTCTGTGAAACAGGTTTAAATAGCTCTGTGAGTGGTAAAGGCGGACAACCTCCTATGTATGTCAGCGGGTACGGTCCTGATAAAAAGTTTGGGTGGACGGCGGGTGGATGACGACTTTGGTGATGCGGATGCGGATGATATAATTGCCTATCCGCGCATCTCTAGCGGGTACTAGACCGGCCTGCCTGTAGTCCAAACCTGTCTCCCATTGAAAATGTGTGGCGCATTATGAAGCCTAAAAGACCACAACGGAGATTGTTGAACAACTTAAGCTGTACATCAATCAAGAATGGTAAATATTTCCACCTGTAAAACTTCAAAAATTGGTCTCCTCAGTTAAAAGGAAAGGCCACGTAACACAGTGGTAAAAATGCCAACTTTTTTGCAATGTGCTGCTGCCATTATATTCTCAGTTAATAATTATTTGCAAACAAAAAAAAAAGTTCTTAATTCGAACATTACATATCTTGTCTTTGCAGTCTATTCAATTGAATATAAGTTGATAATGACTAGCAAATCATTGTATTCTGTTTTTATTTACCATTTACACAATGTTTCAACTTCACTGGTTTTGGGTTTTGTATTACGTCATGAAAAAAACCCAGCAAAATCATGAAAACCCCAGAAAGAATTGCTATCCAAGTCCAAATATTCCCCCACAGACTTGAAAAGGACCTATACATGTTACCCTATATTCAACCACGTCCTTGTTGTCTACATATCATGTATAAAATATGGTTTGGTGTAAATTTGGTGTACACTTTGCTCCACATTCACTTTTACAACCCGTTTTTGAGTCTCTCTGCTGCGTAATGTTCATTTGTAAAGGCGTTCCCAGATTTCCCACCCTCTCCAAAAGTCCCATAATTTACCTTTTGAAAATGTACACTTTTCGACTATAAGCCGCTACTTTATTTCCTACGCTTTGATCTCTGTGGCTTGAAAAACAACTGATTTATGGATTATTCTTCTATAACGGCCATGTTTTGTGTTCAACAAATAGTTTTCATTAAAGGCCTACTGAAACCCACTACTACCGACCACGCAGTCTGATAGTTTATATATAATCCATCCATCCATCCATCTTCTTCCGCTTATCCGAGGTCGGGTCGCGGGGGCAGCAGCCTAAGCAGGGAAGCCCAGACTTCCCTCTCCCCAGCCACTTCGTCTAGCTCTTCCCGGGTATCCCGAGGCGTTCCCAGGCCAGCCGGGAGACATAGTCTTCCCAACGTGTCCTGGGTCTTCCCCGTGGACTCCTACCGGTTGGACGTGCCCTAAACACCTCCCTCGGGAGGCGTTCGGGTGGCATCCTGACCAGATGCCCGAACCACCTCATCTGGCTCCTCTCGATGTGGAGGAGCAGCGGCTTTACTTTGAGTTCCTCCCGGATGGCAGAGCTTCTCACCCTATCTCTAAGGGAGAGCCCCGCCACACGGCGGAGGAAACTCATTTCGGCCGCTAGTACCCGTGACCCAAAGCTCATGACCATAGGTGAGGATGGGAACGTAGATCGACCGGTAAATTGAGAGCTTTGCCTTCCGGCTCAGCTCCTTCTTCACCACAACGGATCGGTACAACGTCCGCATTACTGAAGACGCCGCACCGATCCGCCTGTCGATCTCACGTTCCACTCTTCCCTCACTCGTGAACAAGACTCCTAGGTACTTGAACTCCTCCACTTGGGGCAGGGTCTCCTCTCCAACCCGGAGATGGCACTCCACCCTTTTCCGGGAGAGAACCATGGACTCGGACTTGGAGGTGCTGATTCTCATTCCGGCCGCTTCACACTCGACTGCGAACCGATCCAGTGAGAGCTGAAGATCCCGGCCAGATGAAGCCATCAGGACCACATCGTCTGCAAAAAGCAGAGACCTAATCCCGCAGCCACCAAACCGGAACCCCTCAACGCCTTGACTGCGCCTAGAAATTCTGTCCATAAAAGTTATAAACAGAATCGGTGACAAAGGGCAACCTTGGCGGAGTCCAACCCTCACTGGAAACGTGTCCGACTTACTGCCAGCAATGCGGACCAAGCTCTGGCACTGATCATACAGGGATCGGACCGCCACAATAAGACAGTCCGATACCTCATACTCTCTGAGCACTCCCCACAGGACTTCCCGAGGGACACGGTCAAATGCCTTCTCCAAGTCCACAAAGCACATGTAGACTGGTTGGGCAAACTCCCATGCACCCTCAAGAACCCTACCGAGAGTATAGAGTTTATATATCAATGATAAAATATTAACATTGTGTCACAACCACTGGCTTGTTAGTGGCTGTAACATTAAGGGAGACCACACCGATTTGTACATTTTAGCCAACAGATCTTTTATTTACAACATGTATCAGTGATCAGTAATGTGAATTAACCAAGGAATGTATCAGTAAATGAGTGTTGTCCCAAAAGGGTGTTAGTGTGGTGCTAATCCCGGCCGTCGTTGCCGTGACCATACGGTCACCAAACGAATGTGCCTGTGGGACGAGAGAGAGAAAGAGAGAGAGAGAGCATGAGAGAGAGAGCATGCTGATGGGAGGCCTTTTATAGGCCGCCCAATCAGCAGCCCTCTGAGATGTTGCACGTCTTCACAGACCAGCTCCACCTGCGGGTCGGAGGACCAAAGTGCCCCAAACACTAACCGGCAGCAACCGACAGCTCCACCCGCGGGTCGGAGGACCAAAGTGCCCCAAACACTAACCGGCAGAGCCGGGCATGACATCCCCCCCCTTAAAAACAGAGACCCGTGTTAACTGGGTCTCTGAAGCACCATCAAAAAATAGAAAACCAAAACCTACAGTAGCCCCAGTAGCTATATTCTAGTCCCAATGACGCACCTCCCCTCCACCCCAGACCAACCAGAACCCAAACCATCCCAAACACCCTCCTTACCCTCCGACCTTCCCTGCACCCAGCAAATCCTGGTACCCGGACAGCGACCTTTAAGGGAAACAGAGAAAAACCGCAGGTTAGGAGTGAGTGGAGATGATTAGACCTCCTGGTCCAGAGCCCGAGAGAGCGCATCAGCCATTACATTTTCCAATATGGCGGATCAACAGGTGGAATGGCTGCAGAAACAGTGCCCAGCGCAACAGGCGCTGGTTGGTGGACCCTTTGAAAGACTGTAGAAAAGTGAGAGGGTTGTGATCTGAGTAGACCACAATTGGATGGAGACCCCCTCCCACATAGACTTCAAAGTGTTGCAATGCCCAAATCAATGCTAATGCTTCCTTTTCAATCACTGAATAATTAAATTGGTATTTGTTGAATTTTTTTGAAAAATAGCAAACCGGTCTGGCTACTCCATCATCATCAGCCTGCAGGAGGACCGCACCTGCTCCCACCTGGCTTGCATCCACCTGCAGCTGGAATGGCAGATCCAGTTTGGGTGCAGCCAGGACCGGAGCTGATGTTAACAAAAGCTTTGCATTCTGGAAAGCCTGCTGACACTCCTCCGACCAAATGAATTTGGCGCCACCCTTCAACAAATTGGTCAGAGGAGATACAACAGTTGAAAAATTGCAGCAAAAATTGCGGTAGTACCCGATCATACCCAAAAAGCGCATAAGTTCTTTCTTCGTCGCCGGCACAGGGAAATTATCAATAGCTGCCACCTTTGCGTTAACGGGCCGCACCATCCCCTGGCCGACTACTTTACCCAAATAGACGACTGTGGCACGCGCAAACTCGCATTTCGCTAAATTTACTGTGAGGTTTGCTGCCACCAACCTCTGGAAAAGCGCTCGAATGCGAGCCAAATGTTCGTCCCAACTGTCTGAATGACAAACGGCGTCGTCCAAATAAACCGAGCACCCCTGCAGCCCCCCAACGACCCTATTCATGAGCCGTTGGAAGGTTGCAGGAGCATTCCGCAAACCGAAGCTCATTCGAGTATACGAGTACAAACCGGAAGAGGTAATGAATGCAGATATCTCCTGCGCTCTCTGCGTCAAAGGCACTTGATAGTAACCTTTCAATAAATCAAATTTGCTGACATAACGAGCACTCCCAACCTGATCCACACAGTCCTCGATACGTGGCAATGGAAAAGAATCTGGTCTAGTCACAGCATTTACTTTCCTATAATCCGTACAGAATCTATAGGTGTTATCTGACTTTTTCACCAGTAGACATGGCGATGCCCAACTGGAGTAAGATGGCTTGGCGAGACCATGATCAAGCAGATACTGCACACTGTCCTCCATACTCTTCTGTTTATCGGGAGCCACTCGATAAAATCTTTGTCGTATTGGGCGGGCACCCTGTGTGTCAATGTCATGTTCAATTAGTGTGGTACAGGTTGGAGTGTCGGAAAACAAAGGCAAAAACTCAAAAATCAAATCCGACAACTGTTTACGCTGTACCTCACTTAAATGACCGAGGAGACTATCTAGCTCCTTTAACTGCTGAGTATTATCTAAGCGCCCGTGTAACACTGAATCATCAGGTGCGCGCACTTCATCCCAAGCTGCCACCTCCGGCCAGTTGAGCGGTTCCCCAACCCCAACGGCTAGACCCACTGGACTCGCAGCAATCCCACCCGCCTTGTCGGAACCTGCAGAGTGGTAAGGCTTGAGTAAATTCACATGACACAGTTGCTGTGATCGTTTACGATCAGGAGTTGACAGTAAATAATTGAGATCTGACACTTGGCTCATAACCGTAAATGGACCAGAGTATTTTGCTGTAAATGGTGACCCCGGAATGGGCAGCAAAGCTAAAACTTGATCACCTGGATTGAAAACTCTGATCTTCGCTTTACGGTCATAACGCAGCTTCATTTTCACCTGAGCTTTAGTCAAATGCTCGGTTGCTTCTTTCCATGCAAGCAACAGCCTACGACGAAAACCATCTACATACTCAGTGAAACTGACGGGAGTGTTCTGCAGATCCAGATTGGCATTTAAAACAGACAGTGAGGTCCGGACTTTGCGGCCAAAGACTAGGTCATTTGGACTAAAACCAGTGCTTTCTTGAACTACACCACGCGCAGACAACAAGAGCCATGGCAACGCCTCCTCCCAATGTCTCCCCATCTCAACACAGTAAACGCGCAAGAGAGACTTCAACGTGGCATGCCAGCGATCCAATGCCCCCTGACTCTGTGCGTGATACGCGCTGCTCAAATTGTGCTTCACCTGCATCGACTTCAACGCTCCAGCAAATGTTCTGGAGGTAAAGTTAGACCCTCTGTCGCTCTGAATTACCTTCGGAATGCCAAAGACAGAAATGAATTTAGACAAACATTTCAATATTGACCTTGTGGTAATTGTTCTCAAGGCATACGCTGCTGGATACCGAGTGGCCTGGCACATGATGGTAAAGAGGTACACACAACCATATTTCGAAGGGGGTAGTGGACCTACACAATCAATAATGAGATGCTCAAATGGTGTGCCAACAGACGGAATAGGTTGAAGTGGTGCAGGTTTAATGGGAGTACTCTGTTTCGCAACCTGGCAAACATGACATGCTTTGACAAATCTAGATACATGGCGTTTCATCCGTGGCCAGTAAAAATGTTCCAAAAGACGTCGGTAGGTTTTCTTAACTCCAAAATGCCCAGACTCTGCTCCATGGGCTGTTCTCAAAATCAAATCACGGTATTTGTCAGGTACCATCACTTGAATCACCTGACCTGCCACTTCAGGATCAACACCTGGCAACCACGTATGCAGCAAAACGCCATTCTGAATGAAGTAACCCATCGTTGGATCAGTAGAAGCTAAGGCAAAATATTTCTCAAAGCTCTGATCATTCTTTTGTGCCTCAATTAAATCTTGACATGACAGAGGTTCGGGCAGCTCAGGAACAAAAATAGGCACAGATTTGGACACATCCGACGATTGCGCCTGCGTGTGAGACATTGCCCTAGTCACAGCACAAGCAGTAAACACTTCTGGGAATTCTTGACAACACGCGTCTGGCTCCTCTACAGATAGCGGTACAGGTGTAACAACTGGAGGTGAAGAAACTAAACACCCACCCAAATTGTTCCCCAGAATTACATGGATATCCTGCATAGGCAGAGACGGTCTCACAGCAATAGTCACCTCCCCATTCACAAATCCTGAACACAAGTGAATTTTGTGCAACGGTACAGAAAATGACTGCATGCCTATTCCTCTAATCAAAACACATTTCCCAGTGTCAGATGCTGTGGAAAATGGCAAAACTGCTCCAGAAATGAAACTCTCAGATGCCCCAGTGTCTCTTAAGATTTTAACTGGAACTTTTTGTGTCTCTCCAACCAATGACACCCAGCCATCACTAATGAATGGAGCGAAATCAGACGCAGCTGACTCTACTGATTTCGTCTGCTCGTCTGACACAGATGCACCATCTTCAATCACTTGCTCACAATGAACTTCCAAACGAGGTAACAGTGTTAGATCAGAGACGCCAAAATCAACTGGATGCACAACAGAAACACACCCAGCTACCTTGGCATTAGATTTACGGCCTTTCAACAGCGGGCAGTCCTTTTTCCAATGTCCCTCCTGCAAACAGTAATGACATTTATCCGTCGGGCTTGGGCGAGATTTGCTACTTCCATTATCAAATTTAGGAACATTACTGGAATTGCCATAATTGGATCGATTTGAACTACGACCATAACGAGGAGGAGAACGTTGTGGAGGAGAACGAGCAGGATCATAACGTTGGTGGCTATTATACCGTGGAGGACTGCTGTAAGGCTTACGTTTATGAGTCAACACATAGGTATCAGCAAGCGAGGCTGCCTCCTCCACTGACTTTGCCTTTTGCTCATTAATGTAGGTTGCAATTCGATCTGGTACAATGTTCTTAAACTGCTCCAAAATCAACAAATCACGCAAATTTTCGTAAGTTGAGACAGACTCTGAAGTGAGCCACCGGTTAAAATAAGTACTCAACTCTCTTGCCACTTCAGCATGGGTCTGATTATTACGTTTACGCCAGTTTCTGAAACGTTGTCTGTAAGCTTCTGGATTCAGTTCATAACATTTCAAGACCGTTTTTTTCACCTCAGCATACTTGTGCCTATCAACAGGTGTTAATGCCAAGTATGCCTCCCGTGCGCGTCCTACTAGTACAGTTTGCAAAAGCACCGTTCTATCCTCTTCACTCCACTTTTTGTCAGAGGCCATCTGTTCAAACAGTGAGAAAAACACGTCTGGGTCACGTTCGTCAAACTTTGGAACATACTTTACCATGCTATCCATACTTGACCCGGACCGATTTCCACTAATCTTACCTTCTGACATTAGTTTCAAACGATCCTGTTCAATTTTAATTTTCTCAAGCTGTACTGTAAGGTCCATTTCACCTTTTTTCAAATCCATTTCTTTTTCAAATTTGAGTCTCTCCATATCTGCTTGCTGTTGCAATCCTCGTTCTAATTTGATTTTTTCCAGTTCAAAAAGACGTTCTTTCTCCTTAGCCTGTTGCGCCCACTCAAATTCAAGTGCCTTCATCTCTCTTTGTTGCTCAAAAGTCAGTATGCCTACCCTCTCTGACTGCATAGGCTCTGACATACCCTTCACATGAGCGTCACCACCTTTTCCTGAAGGCAAAATGCTCTGCTCACACAAAAACTCGTGAATGGAGTCACGCAAGGGTCCCTTCTTACCAGTTCTAATGGCTGATGACAATTCCATGCCATACTTTTCTGCCAATTGCAACAACTGTTCCTTATTAAGGGCAAACAACAATTTCTCAGATGGTGCTTCCACAAAAGCCTCCATCCTGCTCAACCCAGGCCGTCAGTACCAATCTGGCTACTGTACCAAACCAACAATGAAACTACTGAAAAAACAACCCAACCAAAAACTAGCTCTAATTACGCTAGGCTCTCTCTCTCCAACCAATCCAACCAGGTCTCTAAAACATTACAGTTATGTTAACACAGCAAACTAACCTCGGAGCATCCCCCTAAACATTTTCCCCCCACTAGACTAATCTATTTTCACACAGAGCCCGAGGACGAGGATCATTTACTCACCAATACCTGTGGAGACGTACCATCCCGACAAAGCCGATTCAGCCGTTTCTCCAAGGCGGTGCCCTCGCCCAGGCTCTGTGACAGCAGGAACCTAGAACCCGTACTAGATGGGGATAAAGGCGACAGCTCCTAAGAGGCTGAATGCAATGCTACAAACTGCAATGAAACTCAACCAAGATGGCTGGAACAAACAATTCAGTGTCTACCTACACTTGCACGGTCAAACAAAGCCTCAAAAGTACAAATCAGCAGATCCCCCAATTAACTAACTGATAACAGGCCCCAACTGACTATCAGCAGTACACAATTAGTAACTCAGCTCTACTCACCTTCCTACGCTCCAAAAGCCAGTAGAAGGAATACTCAATACAAAGAGCTCTACGCACCTTCCTACGCTGCCATAGCCAGTAGAAGGAATTACCATAGCCTAAAGTTACTACCAAAGATCGGACGAGCCCCCATATGTCACAACCACTGGCTTGTTAGTGGCTGTAACATTAAGGGAGACCACACCGATTTGTACATTTTAGCCAACAGATCTTTTATTTACAACATGTATCAGTGATCAGTAATGTGAATTAACCAAGGAATGTATCAGTAAATGAGTGTTGTCCCAAAAGGGTGTTAGTGTGGTGCTAATCCCGGCCGTCGTTGCCGTGACCATACGGTCACCAAACGAATGTGCCTGTGGGACGAGAGAGAGAAAGAGAGAGAGAGAGCATGAGAGAGAGAGCATGCTGATGGGAGGCCTTTTATAGGCCGCCCAATCAGCAGCCCTCTGAGATGTTGCACGTCTTCACAGACCAGCTCCACCTGCGGGTCGGAGGACCAAAGTGCCCCAAACACTAACCGGCAGCAACCGACAGCTCCACCTGCGGGTCGGAGGACCAAAGTGCCCCAAACACTAACCGGCAGAGCCGGGCATGACAATTGCAACACATGCCAATACGGCCTTTTTAGTTTACTAAATTGCAATTTTAAATTTCCTGTGAGGTATCCTGCTGAAAACGTTGCGGAATGTTGACGCTTGTGTTGTGACGATATTGATTGTAGCGGACATACTAGCCCAGCACCACTTACAGCTAAAAGTCGTCTCTTTTCATCGCATAATTACACAGGGATTTGGACATCTGTGTTGCTGAATCTTTTGCAATTTGTTCAATTAATAATGGAGACGTCAAAGAAGAATGGTGTTGGTCGAAAGCGGTGGATTGCAGCTGCCTTTAGCACCAAGACACAGCCGGTGATTATTTGTTTCTGTTGTGAAGCTTTAACACAGAGCAGTCAAGCGAACATTTTTCTCTATGTCACAGCAAGTTTTTGGATGGGAAAATTGTCGGCTCTTACCGGAGACTTCAGTGGACTATGGGACGTTTTCCTGTAGCTGTCAAAAAGGCAGCTGTGATCTTGCCTCCTCATCGGCTTCTCTCTCTGAGACACTGGCATTCACCGCAGCCATCCAACTTTCAGGTATGACTTTACTCATCTAATCTCACTAAAATACTATTAACACAATAAGCAGATAAGGGATTTTCCAAAATTATCCTAGTCAATGTGTCTAATTACATCTGAAACGCTACCGCTGCCGCCGCCCGGAGCCGTCGTATGGGTTCTTTATTCATCACTCCAAACTCCAAGAAACGTTCATAAGTTTTACAATATACCTAAAACAATTCATGCTTACTAAACTATCCCATGCGTAATGTTCGTAGGAGTGTTTTCATGCATATTAGTACGTACTGTCGTAATGTAATAAACCTAATGTCTTCATTAGCTAATATGCTAACAAGTAAAGTCCCCAAAACCTAACCGTGGAATAATTCAGCCTCTTTAGCCGATAGGAATGGTAGTTTCCGCAGCTCGTGGGTCAATGACAACGGCTTCTGCTTTGCTTGATCAGCCGTTTTACTGCCACAATTTAGAAACAATAAAGGTATGTACTGTTTGTAAACATTTACAAAATCTTTGTGTGTAAATAATACATTTCACAACATATAAATCTTCAGCTTGTAGTCTTGTGTGGCTAACATGTGTATCCAACATTGTGACACCATTTATAAGTCAGAAAAGACAACATTAATCCGAGGTTCCCTTTAATTGCTTCATTTCCTACGCGCTGCTTAGGCTGCAATTAGTCCGTCGACCCCGGAAGGTGAAACATAATATTGCCATTGAAGTTTGGACACTGTGTACTTATTTAAAATTATACAATAAACTTACAGAAAGCTATCTAATCTACAAATCCCAAAACCAGTGAAG
Organism: Nerophis ophidion; assembly: GCF_033978795.1. Taxonomy (NCBI): domain Eukaryota; kingdom Metazoa; phylum Chordata; class Actinopteri; order Syngnathiformes; family Syngnathidae; genus Nerophis; species Nerophis ophidion. Next base: position 32,969,527 of record NC_084634.1, read on the forward strand.
TTAATAAATTAAAACAGAATACCATAATTTTACAAATCATTTAAAACATTGTTTTCAATTGAACAGACTGCAAAGACAAGATATTTAATGTTTGTACTGAGATTTTTTTTTTTTTGCAAATAATTATTAACTCAGAATTTAATGGCAGCACAACTTTGCAGAAAAGTTCGCACAGGGGCATTTTTACCACTGTGTTACATGGCCTTTCCTTTTAACAACACTCAGTGAACGTTTTGGAACTGAGCAGACCAATTTTTGAAGCTTTTCAGGTCCATCTTAGATGAACTTGGACCCAGCGTTTCTGGGTGTTGTTGATAAAAGGCTTTCCATTGTATCGTAGAGTTTTACCTTGCACTTACAGATGTAGCGACAAACTGTAGTTACTGACAGTGGTTTTCTGAATAATAATAATAATAATGGATTAGATTTATATTGCACTTTTCTATTGTTAGATACTCAAAGTTCTCACAGAGAAGTGGGAACCCATCATTCATTCACACCTGGTGGTGGTAAGCTACATCTGTAGCAACAGCTGCCCTGGGGTGGACTGACGGAAGCGTGGCTGCCAGTTTGCACTTACGGCCCCTCCGACCACCACCAATCATTCATTCATCATTCATTCACCAGTGTGAGCGGCACCGGGGGCAAGGGTGAAGTGTCCTGCCCAAGGACACAACGGCAGGGATTTGGATGTCAATAGGTGGGAACCCTCAGGTTTCTGGCACGGCCGCTCTACCCACTACGCCATGCCGCTCTGAAGTGTTCCTGAGCCCACGTGGTGATATCCTTTACACACTAATGTCGCTTTTTGATGCGATTCCACCTGAGGGATCCAAGGTCATGGGCATTCAATGTTGGTTTTCAGCCTTTCTCCTTACGTGCAGTGATTTCTCCCTAATCTCTGAACCTTTTGATGATATTACAGACTGTGGATGGTGAAATTCTTCCCGAGAAATGTTGTTTTTAAACAATTTGCTCACGCATTTGTTCACAAAGTGGTGACCCCTGCCCCATCCTTGTTTGTAAATGGCAGCTGCTTTTATACCCAATCATGGAACCCAGCTGTTCCCAATTAGCCTGTTCACCTGTGGAATGTTCCAAATAAGTATTCGATGAGCATTGCTCAACTTTCTCAGTCTTTTTTGCCACTTGTGGCAGCTTTTTTAAAACCTGTTGAAAGAATCACATTCCAAATGAGCTATTTGAAAAAAATTAACAACGTTTTCCAGTTTAAACATTAAATATATTGTCTTTGCAGTCTATTAAATTTGAATATAGGTGGAAAAGGATTTGCAAATCATTGTATTCTGTTTTTATTTACCATTTACATAACGTACTGATATCTTCAAATGAGCCCAAATCGGACCATACCAATCCACATTCGCCTTTTCATTTTCCCCGACGCTGCTGATCCGCCTCCGCTTGAGATGGTTTCCTGTGGACGGGACTCTCGCTGCTGTCTTGGATCCGCTTGAACTGAACTCTCGCGGCTGTGCTGGAGCCACTATGGATTGAACTTTCACAGTATCATGTTAGAACCGCTCGACATCCATTGCTTTCGGTCCCCTAGAGGAGGGGGGGTTGCCCACATTTGAGGTCCTCTCCAAGGTTTCTCATAGTCAGCATTGTCACTGGCGTCCCACTGGATGTGAATTCTCCCTGCCCACTGGGTGTGAGTTTTCCTTGCCCTTTTGTGAGTTCTTCCGAGGATGTTGTAGTCGTAATGATTTGTGCAGTCCTTTGAGACATTTGTGATTTGGGGCTATATAAATAAACATTGATTGATTGATTGATTGATATTTCTTTCCAAAGTCTTGAACTTTCCGCTGTAGGTCTTTGAAAGGGAGCAGCAGGAAACAATAGTATAAAAACGACAACGAATGAATGAAAACCTTTACACAGGTGGGTGTGTATATTTCTTATCTCACGCTGGTGTTTTATCAGGATCAAAGCATTATCTATAAAGGGCGGCGCACTTTTATTGGTTGTTGGAAGGAATAATAACAATTGTCAGTTGAGATGTTTTAAAGGGAAAACTGCTGCGGCGGCTTGAGGGCCGTAGTATTCCAAAATAAAATGAAGAATGCGCCGCAAAAACCAGTGTTGCATGATCTGGTGAAAGAAATGTGACAACAAGCAACTAACCACATTGTGAAATATATACAGAAGGAGGTAGTTCTATTATTGCACTGATGTACAATGATATAATTTAACATAATGCATTTGAAAAAATTCAATTATTTAAACAACTTGAAATGTATAACTTTTGATGTACAAAACCCAAAACCAGTGAAGTTGGCACGTTGTGTAAATGGTAAATAAAAACAGAATACAATGATTTGCTATTCATTTTCAACTTATATTCAATTGAATAGACTGCGAAGACAAGATATTCAATGTTCAAAAAATTTTTTTTTGCAAGTATTAGCTCATTTGGAATTTGATGCCTGCAACATGTTTCAAAAAAGCTGGCACAAGTGGCAAAAAAGACTGAGAAATTTGAGGAATGCTCATCAAACACTTATTTGCGGTGAAGACGCTAATTGGGAACAGGTGGGTGCTTAAACAAGTTGAAAAACGTATTCGGGTGTTACATTTTAGTGGTCAATTGTACGGAATATGTACTGAACTGTGTTTTTTATACACTTTGATTTCTATTTTACTTTTTTAATTGATTTTACCCTTTAAAATGTTTTTTAATCATATTTGTTTTAATATTGTTTTTTTTTAATATTGTTTTTTGTGTCATTGGTGGAGCATAATATCCATCCATCCATTTCCTACCGCTTATTCCCTTTCGGGGTCGCGGGGGGCGCTGGCGCCTATCTCAGCTACAATCGGGCGGAAGGCGGGGTACACCCTGGACAAGTCGCCACCTCATCGCAGGGCCAACACAGATAGACAGACAACATTCACACTCACATTCACACACTAGGGCCAATTTAGTGTTGCCAATCAACCTATCCCCAGGTGCATGTCTTTGGAAGTGGGAGGAAGCCGGAGTACCCGGAGGGAACCCACGCATTCACGGGGAGAACATGCAAACTCCACACAGAAAGATCCCGAGCCTGGATTTGAACCCAGGACTGCAGGACCTTCGTATTGTGAGGCAGACGCACTAACCCCTCTTCCACCGTGAAGCCCAAGCATAATATTGTTTTTTTAATATTGTTTTTAACATGGCTGCACAGCACTTTGGAAACGTTTTTGTTGTTTAAATGTGCTATATAAATAAAGTGGATTGGATTGGATTGAACTGTGCAATCTACTAATAAAAGTATAAATCAATCAATCAAAGGATTGGGTATAAAAGCAGCTTCCACGAAATGCTCAGTCATTCACAAACAAGGATGGGGCGACGGTCACCACTTTGTGAACAAATGCGTGGGCAAATTGTCCAACAGTGTAGGAACAACATTTCTCAACTAGCTATTGCAAGGAATTTAGGGATGTCACCATATACTGTCTGTAATATCATCAAAAGGTTCAGAGAATCTGGAGAAAACCTTGCCAGTAAGCGCCAATGCCCGTGACCTTCAATCCCTCAGGCGGTACTGCATCAAAAAGGGACATCAGTGTGTAAAGGATGTCACCACATGGGCTCAGGAACACTTCAGAAAACCACTGTCAGTAACTACAGTTCCTCACTACTTCTCTAAGTGCCAGTTAAAACTCTTCAATGTATAGCGAAAGCCCTTTATCAACAACACCCAGAAACGCAGCCAGCTTCGCTGGGCCTGAGCTCATCTAAGATGGACTGATGCAAAGTGGAAAAGTGCTCCGAGTCCACATTTCAAATTTTTTGGGGAAACTGTGGACATTGTGTCCTCTGGACCAAAGAGGAAAAGAACCATCCGGACTGTTATAGGCGCAAAGTTCAAAAGCCAGCATCTGTGATGGTATTGGGGTGTATTAATGCCTTCACACCTGTGAAGGCACCATTAATGCTGAAAGGTACATACAGGTTTTAGAGCAACATATGTTGCCAACCAAGTAACCCTATCATGGACGCCCCTGCTTATTTCAGCAAGACAATGCCAAGCCATGTGTTACAACAGCGTGGATTCATAGTGTTGGGTTTTGTACACTCATACCCAAGAGTCTATGTTTAGCTCATGAATTTGTCTCACTGTGTTTTGGGTCGGTGAGACAGAAACCAAGGAAAATGTAAACAGACAATTTTTCTTGTCTTTAAATTCCAGTTGTATTAATGTGAACTTTATGCATTTTTACATTGTATTCCTATTTTTGTTGATGTTTCTAACAAACTGTTTTGTGTAGATATTTATTACAGTAAATGTGCATAGTTTTTATATTGCCACAAAGTTTTAGTTTTTTTTCAAATGACTGACATATCTGTCAAAGGTGCCAGTAATGCACCACCTTATGAGGTGTTTACAATCAATTATAAACCAAACAATGATCAGAATAATTCCAACTAATAGAGTATATACTTACGGTACAGGCCTAAAAGTTTGGACACACCATTAAATTCAATGCGTTTTCTTTATTTTCATGACTATTTACATTGTAGATTGTCACTGAAGGCATCAAAACTATAAATGAACACATTACACTTAACGCGTAGGCTTATCAGAGCACATAATGGTGGTGCGTTCAAGGAACCTTGGTTCATGTTCGAAATGGAGTGGATGAAACCCCCAGCACATGTAATAATAATAATTGTTATTGTTACAATTAGAATTTTTATATACTATATTATTATGCTTATTATTATACACCAATGATAATCCTACATGAATCAATCAATCATCCATCCATCCATCCATCATCTTCCGCTTATCCGAGGTCGGGTCGCGGGGGCAACAGCCTAAGCAGGGAAACCCAGACTTCCCTCTCCCCAGTCACTTCGTCTAGCTCTTCCCGGGGGATCCCGAGGCGTTCCCAGGCCAGCCGGGAGACATAGTCTTCCCAACGTGTCCTGGGTCTTCCCCGTGGCCTCCTGCCGACTGGACGTGCCCTAAACACCTCCCTAGGGAGGCGTTCGGGTGGCATCCTGACCAGATGCCCGAGCCACCTCATCTGGCTCCTCTCGATGTGAAGGAGCAGCGGCTTTACTTTGAGTTCCTCCCGGATGGCAGAGCTTCTCACCCTATCTCTAAGGGAGAGCCCCGCCACACGGCGGAGGAAACTCATTTCGGCCGCTTGTACCCGTGATCTTATCCTTTCGGTCATGACCCAAAGCTCATGACCATAGGTGAGGATGGGAACGTAGATCGACCGGTAAATTGAGAGCTTTGCCTTCCGGCTCAGCTCCTTCTTCACCACAACGGATCGGTACAACGTCCGCATTACTGAAGACGCCGCACCGATCCGCCTGTCGATCTCACGATCCACTCTTCCCCCGCTCGTGAACAAGACTCCTAGGTACTTGAACTCCTCCACTTGGGGCAGGGTCTCCTCCCCAACCCGGAGATGGCACTCCACCCTTTTCCGGGCGAGAACCATGGACTCGGACTTGGAGGTGCTGATTCTCATTCCGGTCGCTTCACACTCGGCTGCGAACCGATCCAGCGAGAGCTGAAGATCCCGGTCAGATCAATGTTTATTTATATAGCCCTAAATCACAAATGTCTCAAAGGACTGTACAAACCACTACGACTACGACATCCTCGGAAGAACCCACATAAGGGCAAGGAAAACTTACATCCAGTGGGACGCCAGTGACAATGATGACTATGAGAAACCTTGGAGAGGACCCCCCCTCCCCAGATAATACCGACCTTACACTATGAAGTAGTGGCAAATTTTAGGGACATTTCCAGCTGCATGTCAAAGCCTTAAAAAAACATCAATGATTGCAATTAAAAGCTAGTTTCAACCAAATTAAGTAAATAATTGGGTCTTTTGTTCAAATAAACAAACTGAGTGTGTGTAAGTGAGGAGAGGTTTAATGATAATAAGGTAAGTATTTTAAATACCAAAATTGGGCCACAGGAAAAAAAAAAATGTTGTAGGACACATTTAATAAAAACACTTGGGTACCGTATTTTCCGGACCATAGGGCACACCGGATTATAAGGAGCACTGCTAATTAGCGGGTCTCGTCAGGTCTATTTTCATGCAAAAGGCGAACCGGATTATAAGGCATATTAAAGGCGTCATACGTTTGTATTATTATCTTTTTTTCTAAGTGTTATGTGGTCTACATAACATGTAATGGTGGTCCTTGGGTCAAAATGTTGCATATATGATGTTTTACAAATGATCTTCAAGTCCCTTTTTGACAGTCGCTTCAGGATGCGCCGTTTTGCGGGCGGTCTTATTTATGTGACTCACCTTCGACAGCGTCTTCTCCCCGTCATCTTTGTTGTAGCGGTGTAGCGTGCAAGGACGAGAGTGGAAGAATTGTCAAAAGATGGAGCTAACTGTTTTAAAGGGGAACATTATCACTAGACCTATGTAAGCGTCAATATATACCTTGATGTTGCAGAAAAAAGACCATGTATTTTTTTAACCGATTTACGAACTCTAAAAGGGTGAATTTGGCGATTTAAACGCCTTTCAATTGATAGCCTGTCGAGTGATGACCTTTTACCCGTGACGTCACAACATGAAGCAATCTGCCATTTTCTCAATCTTATTACACGCACCAAGTCAAATCAGCTCTGTTATTTTCCGTTTTTTCGACTGTTTTCCGTACCTTGGAGACATCATGCCTCGTCGGTGTGTTGTTGGAGGGTGTAACAACACGAACAGAAACGGATTCAAGTTGCACCAGTGGCCAAAAGATGCGAAAGTCCCTCGTTTGTTCCGCACACTTTACCGACGACAGCTATGCTACAACGGAGCTGGCAAAAATTTGTGGATATCCTGCGACACTCAAAGCAGATGCATTTCCAAAGATAAAGTCAACGAAATCACAAAGGTGAGTTTTGTTGATGTTATTGACTTGTGTGGAGTGTGCTAATCAGACATATTTGGTCACGGCATGACTGCAAGCTAATCGATGCTAACATGCTATTTAGGCTAACCTTATGTACATATTGCATCATTATGCCTCATTTGTAGCTATATTTGCATCCAGCCTTTCCCTCCACACACAATTAATGCCAAACAAACACATACCAATCGTTGGTTAGAAGGCGATCACTGAATTCGTCCTCGCTTCCTCCCGTGCCTCTGTCTGTCGTGATATGGCTCAATAGCTTCGGTTTCTTATTCAATTTCGGCACTTTGAAGCCGTTTTTCGGGACAATGCGTGATGGGTAACATTTTGAGAAAAACTTAGAAAAATAAAAAAAGCCACTGGGAACTGATTTTTATTGGTTTTAACCCTTCAGAAATTGTGATAATGTTCCCCTTTAATGACATTCATAATTTACTTCAACCAATAACCGAGCACTGTGAAAAAACATCCGACCGGAACTCTCTAGTAACTAAAGTTCCTTGGATGAATAATGCAAACTCACTAGACCGGTATATTTTAGCGCTTTCCTGGCGAGGCTACTGACAGATATAAGTAAGAACTTTACACTACTTTATATTACAAAATGGCAACAGCAGAGGATGAATGTCCCATAACAAGAAGATAGAGAACAAGAAGAAGCTTATCGACCACGTTCTCGGCACGGACTACAAAGGCGGAATGGCGTGCATTTTTTCAGACTTATGCAGATCCCAAATACAAATCAGCAGGTACCAGAAGGTAAGAAAAGTTGCTCTTGCATATTATTGTGAAACAAAACGTGCCTTATACACACACCATAATAATACTAGTACGTTGAAGCACGGCACAATCCATCAAGCGGTGCAGATTCACAGCTTACCAAAGTCGTACTATAATGTTTTGATAGATTTTTGAGCGCCGTATATAATGTTCTATATTTTCAATGGAGCATATAACATTTTGTACCCCGCCTTGCGCCCGATTGTAGCTGAGATAGGCACCAGCGCCCGCTGCAAAACCAAAGGGAATAAGATGGATGAATGGATATAACATTTTTGTGTTTTTTACTTGACTCATATTGCAGTCTACACATATCTCTTATGTGTGACTGCCATCTACTGGTCACACATACCATTTCACAATGTTCCAAACAAAATAGCTTTGAAGTCAGTCAGCACACCCAGAATTATTCTTTACATTAGGCGCACCGGGTCATAACGAGCACTGTGGAGTTTTGAGAAAATGAAAGGATTTTAGGTGCGCCTCATAGTCCGAAAAATACGGTGTTCGCAACCGTTATTATTCTTCTTTAGTCACTTTACCTCCTAATTGTCTATTGTTGCATGTATGTGACAAACACACTCAAAAAAGCATAAAAATCACATTTGGAAACACAACATAGTTCCGTGTGAATATTTGTGTTCACTGTTCTGCAGCTGTACCATTATTTAATAATATTGCTTTTGAGTGTCTATTCTTGGGCTTTTAAGGCAGGTCGGAGGCAGAAGATTGTTGGTTTGACTTGTAGGCACCCCATAAATACTCACCATAGTGTCCTTGAGCAATATATATATATATATATATATATATATATATATATATATATATACTATTGCAGTTGGTAGTCACAGCCATCAGTGTTATTACCATTGGAGCATGCAGCACCTGGCAATGTTGTAAAAGCGCCATCACGGTGGAGAAAAGCAATAAAAAAAAAAAACACAGCGTTTTATTTTGTATATTACAACAGGAAAAGCTGTTACTTTCCTGAAGCAATCAGGTGTTCTGACACATTGGTTCCTAACACATACCAGATAAGATATACTGTACAGTGTATGACTCGATAGTTATAGTCGCCATCTCCCTGACACTTTTGGTACCGCCTTCCTCGTTTTAATTCCGAACAGTGTCAGCTTGGGCGGATCCACTTCCATTCCCAGCTGAGAAGGATCAAACACAAACACACACAACAAGTAAGGATAAGTACACCCTATTTTCCGGACTACATGACGCACTTAAAAATATTTTTTTTTCTTCTCAAAACTCGACAGTGCACCTAATGTATGGGATTATTCTGGTTTTGCTTACCGGCCTCGAAGCAATTTAATTTGGCATGTGGTGTAATGATAAGTGTAACCAGTAGATGGCCCCAAACAGCTGACGTGTGATAAGTATAAACACTTATTTATGGCTCAAGAGAAGTGTGAGCAGTAGATGGCAGTCAAACATAAGAGATACGTGTCGACTGCACTATGATGGCAATATGACTCAAGTAAACAAGACCAACATTTTCTATGTTCCATTGAATATATAGACAATTACACACAGTGCTCAAAAATCCATCAAAATGTTTTAGTACGACTTTGGTAAGCTGTGAAGCCGCACCGATTGATGGATTGTACTGTGCTTCAACATACGAGTATTATTATGGGGTGTGTATAAGGTAAGACATATTATCTGGCGTTTTGTTCCGCAATATTATGCAAAAGCAACTTTGGGTTGAGTTTAGTTGAGTTTGAGTTTATTTGCTTACATCACAAGTTCCAGTTTCTCTTTTCAGCATGTTCGAAAAGGAGTAGGAAGAAGAAGAGCTTATTTAATTATATACCCCTTTTACATAACAGTTGCTAAACTTTTGTTCACTTCCTGTTCTCAATTCATTCACAATACACTCCATATCAATATAAAAATGTATACGTTTTAATAACTGGTGAAGTAAGTTATGTTTCATATGATGAAATAAGTACAATTATTTCGAGAATGAAAGAATGGATGGATGAAATAAATTCAGAATGTTTATCATGGTTCTTCTTCTTCGAACCTAGTACAAATTAGTACTATTTTAATATTAGTGCATTGTTTGATTGCTTTGCTTAATACACTCCATAATTAAATTCCACATACTGATATACTTGTCCGAGTTAGTTCGTGGCGAACCCCAAGATGCAGAGATGGAGGCGGGCATTGAATAAGAAAACATTATTTACTTAAAACTAAACAAGAACAAATAAAAGGGGTACAACAAAAAGCCCGCACGAGGCGTATAACAAACTAAAAGAGCTAGCATGGGAGCTGGAAAACAAAAGGAGCTTAGCATGGAAGCTAGCAAAAACAAAAAGGACCTAGCGGGTAGTGAGCAGGAAAACAGAAGTCGTTACGTGTTGCACAAAGACAAACTGAGAGCAGGGAACAAAAGACAGTAAGCTACACACATCTAACGAACCATGGCTTACCGCTATACTGCAATGACACGACACGACAGGAGCGACAATACAGGAGCGACATGCAATATGTGACATTAATCCAGCACTGACTGGAGGAAAAAAGCAGGTACAAATAAGAGTGGGCTGATTGACACCAGGTGTGGCCAGGTGCCAATCAGCCGCAGCTGAGGGGAAACAGCACCCAGGGGGAAACACAGGAAACAGACAAAATAAGAGCGCTGACAGGAAACACTACACACACACAGAGGAAACAAAGACATATGTCAGGGGCAAGCCTGACAATACCGAAGGTCTTAAGTGTTGTACGTGCGTACAAATGTTTTAAATTGCATTTTTCTCGAAGATTATATTTCTCCTCTTTTTTTTTTAGAATAATTTTTGTATATTCTTGGGTACCAGCTTACAGTTTGCTTTGTGTATAATTTTAGCTGTTTGCAAATTCACTATGTTGTGGAATTTCAGTACATTTGATTCAATAAATGAAGGATTTGTATGTTCTCTGTATCCAGCATTGTGTATTATTCTAATTTTTCTTACCTTCTGGTACCTGTTGATCTGTATTTTGGATCTACATAAATCCTGAAAAATTGCACAAGTCCGACTTTGTAGTCCGTGGGACATCCATCCATCCATCATCTTCCGCTTATCCGAGGTCGGGTCGCGGGGGCAGCAGCCTAAGCAGGGAAGCCCAGACTTCCCTCTCCCCAGTCACTTCGTCTAGCTCTTCCCGGGGGATCCCGAGGCGTTCCCAGGCCAGCCGGGAGACATAGTCTTCCCAACGTGTCCTGGGTCTTCCCCGTGGCCTCCTACCAGCTGGACGTGCCCTAAACACCTCCCTAGGGAGGCGTTCGGGTGGCATCCTGACCAGATGCCCAAACCACCTCATCTGGCTCCTCTCGATGTGGAGGAGCAGCGGCTTTACTTTGAGTTCCTCCCGGATGGCAGAGCTTCTCACCCTATCTCTAAGGGAGAGCCCCGCCACACAGCGGAGGAAACTCATTTCGGCCGCTTGTACCCGTGATCTTATCCTTTCGGTCATAACCCAAAGCTCATGACCATAGGTGAGGATGGGAACGTAGATCGACCGGTAAATTGAGAGCTTTGCCTTACGGCTCAGCTCCTTCTTCACCACAACAGATCGGTACAACGTCCGCATTACTGAAGACGCCGCACCGATCCGCCTGTCGATATCACGATCCACTCTTCCCTCACTCGTGAACAAGACTCCTGGGTACTTGAACTCCTCCACTTGGGGCAGGGTCTCCTCCCCAACCCGGAGATGGCACTCCACCCTTTTCCGGGCGAGAACCATGGACTCGGACTTGGAGGTGCTGATTCTCATTCTGGTCGCTTCACACTCGGCTGCGAACCGATCCAGCGAGAGCTGAAGATCCCGAAAAAAAGCTTGCAGTAAGTCGGACACGTTTCCAGTGAGGGTTGGACTCCGCCAAGGCTGTCCTTTGTCACCGATTCTGTTCATAACTTTTATGGACAGAATTTCTAGGCGCAGCCAAGGTGTTGAGGTTTGGTGGCCACGGGATTAGGTCTCTGCTTTTTGCAGATGATGTAGTCCTGATGGCTTCATCTGGCCATGAGACACCGTAGTCGATACATTTCTTCTTTTTCTCTGTCTTCTTGTTATGGGACATTCATCATCTGCTTTTTGCTTTTCTAATATAAAGTAGTGTAAAGTTCTTACTTATATCCGTCAGTAAACTAGCCATGAAAGCGCTAAGACATACCGGTGTAGTGAGTTTACATTATTCACCCAAGGAACTTTAGTTATTAGAGAGTTCCGGTAGGATTGTTTGTCACGGGACAAATTTCAACACTTGTTGTTTGATTGAAGTAAAGTCGGAATGTCATTAAAACAGTTAGCGCCATCTTTTGACACTTTTTCCACTCCCGTCCTTGCACGCTACACCGCTACAACAAAGATGACGGGGAGAAGACGCTGCCGAAGGTGAGCCATGTAAATAAGCCCCGCCCACAAAACGGCACTTCTGGAAGCGACTGTCAGGAAGCTGCTTGAAGATGATCCGTAAAACAAAATCTATGCAGCGTTTTGACCAAAGAATCACCACAAGAACCACAGGAATCACTTTACTTACCACTCTAACTACCGGACTACAATATTCTTCATTCAACGACAAGAATATAAATAAGTCATACCGTTCCATTACCTTTGTTCATACTACTGTCACTACTCAACTGCCAAAGAACTGTAGACACCTTAATATTTGTTGCTTCCTATACTGTATATACTGTTATACTATTTGATACTGCACTGGTACTGTATTTGACTACTGTACTTCTGCTTGTACTGAAACTTCAACCATACCTACTGTGACTTATTGTGCAACTTATTGTCTTGTAAATAATGTACATCAGAGCTATTCAAATTGTTGTATTTTGGTCCGGGTGATACGATGTTAAATATTTCCAAAAACAATTTGAAATGTGGACTCGTCAAACCACAGAACACTTTTCCACTTTGCATCAGTCCATCTCAGATGATCTCGGGCCCTGAGAAGCCGGCGGTGTTTCTGGATGTTGTTGATGAATGGTTTTCGCCTTGCATAGTAGAGCTTTAAATTGCACTTACAGATGTAGAGACAAACTGTGTTTAGTGACATTGGTTTTCTGAAGTGTTCCTGAGCCCATGTGGTGATATCCTTTAGAGCATGGGTGTCAAACTCTGGCCCGCCGTGTAATTTAATTTGGCCCTCGAGGCAATATCCAATCAACATTATAGCTGGCCCGCCGTTATTACACAGCAGCTGTGCCGCTGTAACACCGAAATTTCTCACACTTGCCAATCCGCCCGAAGTTCAGTGCCCCTCCCGAAAATCTCCCAGGGCAAGCATTCTCCCGATTTCCACCCGGACAACAATATTGAGGGCGTGCCTTAAAGGCACTGCCTTTAGTATTCTCTACAACCTGTCGTCACGTCCGCATTTCCTCCATACAAACAGCATGCAGGCCCACTCGCATAATATATGCGGCTATTACACACACATAAGTGAATGCAAGGCATACTTGGTCAACAGCCATACAGGTCACACTGAGGGTGGTCGTATAAACAACTTTAAGACTGTTACAAATATGCGCCACACTGTGAACTCACACCAAACAAGAATGACAAACACATTTCGGGAGAACATCTCCACTGTAACATAACATAAACACAACAGAACAAATACCCAGAACCCCTTGCAGCATTAACTCTTTCGGGACACTACAATATACTTTATATGATATGCCATTGATATTTTTTAATTATTATTATTATTATTTGAAACTCGATTTTGCATTTCACTATAAAGTTACTGTATATAAGACTTGCTTGTTCAATGCAAAACTTGTTTGGGTCCCTATTGGTTAATTTGTTCAACCTTGGCCCGCGGCTTTGTTCAGTTTTAAATTTTGGCCCACTCTGTATTTGAGTTTGACACCCCTGCTTTAGAGATTGATGTCGGTTTTTGATACAGTGCTGTCTGAGGGATCATAGGTCACGGTCATTCAATGTTGGTTTCCGGCCATGCTGCTTAGGTGGAGTGATTTTTCCAGATTCTCCGAACCTTTTGATGATATTATGGACCGTAGATGTTGAGATCCCTAAATTTCTAGCAATGCCACTTTGAGAAATGTTGTTCTTAAACTGTTTGACTGTTTGCTCACGCAGTTGTGGACAAAGGGGTGTACCTCACCCCATCCTGTCTTGTGAAAGACTGAGCATTTTTTGGGAAGCTGTTTTTATACCCAATCATGGCACCCACCTGTTCCCACTTAGCCTGCACACCTGTGGGATGTTCCAAATAAGTGTTTGATGAGCATTCCTCAACTTTATCAGTATTTATTGCCACCTTTCCCAACTTCTTTGTCACGTGTTGCTGGGATCAAATTCTAAAGTTAATGATTATTTGCAAAAAAAAAAAATGTTAATCAGTTTGAACATCAAATATGTTGTCTTTATAGCATATTGAACTGAATATGGGTTGAAAATGATTTGCAAATCATTGTATTCCGTTTATATTTACATTTAACACAATTTCCCAACTCATATGGAAACAGGGTTTGTACATCAGAGCTATTAAAATGTTTGTATTTTTTGTATTTAGCGTATTAGTTTCTGCAACTGGTGTTTGGATCCCACTGTACGCAATATCTGAAGAGCATGGAAAAAAGCATTTCAGTGTGTTGTACTCTGCATGTGACGAATAAAACCTTGAACCTGAACCGTTACGTGTTATGTAGACCACAAGGAAGTCGTTTACATTTAGAAAAAAATAATAATAACATCACTCTTTTAATGCGCCTTATAATCCAGTGCGCCTTATATAAACCCCGTTTGTTTACTTCTGTATTTAAGCCTGCCTTTTCCGTTCACTCGTCCTCTCCTCGTAGTTTGTGTTACATACTCTTTGTGTTTTACTAGTGACACTTCGGCTTTCTGTATTTGGACTCGCTAGCTTCCGCGCTTAGCTTTTTGTTGTTTCTCTAGCTCACATGCTACTAGCTCTTTGTTTTACCTGTTGTGCCTCGTGCAAGTGTTTCTGTTTGTTTCCCTAGCTCCCATGCTAGCTCTTTTGGTTTGCCTTTTCTGCCTAGCACCAGTGTTTTTGTTCTTAGCTTGTTTTCTAGTGTTGATAAATCTTTATTTCTTACCGTACGCTGTGTCTGTGCTCGATCTGCACCCTGAAAATGCGTCACCCAAATCACGATGCCAGCCAAGCATCACACGGTCCATAATATCATCAAAAGGTTCAGAGAATCTGGAGAAATCACTCCACGTAAATGGCATGGCCGGAAACCAACATTGAGTGACCGTGACCTTCGATCCCTCAGACGGCACTGTATCAAAAACCGATATCAATCTCTAAAGGATATCACCACATGGGCTCAGTAAAACTTCAGAAAACAACTGTCATTAAATACAGTTAGTCTCTACATCTGAAAGTGCAAGTAGAAGCTCTATTATGCAAAGCGGAAGCCATTTATCAACAACATCCAGAAACGCTGCCGGCTTCTCTGGGCCCGAGATCATCTAAGATGGACTGATGCATAGTGGAAAAGTGTTCTGCGGTCTGACGAGTCCACATTTCTAATTATCTTTGGAAATATTCGACATCGTGTCATCCGGACCAAAGGGGAAGCGAACGATCCAGACTGTTATCGACGCAAAGTTCAAAAGCCAGAATCTGTGATGGTATGGGGGTGCATTAGTGCCCAAGGCATGAGTAACTTACACATCTGTGAAGGCACCGTTAATGCTGAAAGGTACATAAAGGTTTTGGAACAACATATGCTGCCACATAAGCGCTGTCTTTTTCATGGACGCCCCTGCTTATTTCAGCAAGACAATGCCAAGCCACATTCAGCACATGTTACAACAGCGTGGCTTCGTAAAAAAAGAGTGCGGGTACTTTCCTGGACCGTCTGCAGTCCAGACCTGTCTCCCATCGAAAATGTGTGGCGCATTATGAAGCGTAAACTACGACACCCCGGACTTTTGAACGACTGAAGCTCTACATGGTAAATGGTAAATGTGTTGTACTTGTATAGCGCTTTTCTACCCATTTTTAAGGAGTCCAAAGCACTTTGACAGTATTTCCACATTCGCCCATTCACACACTGACGGCGGGAGCTGCCATGCAAGGCGCTCACCAGGACCCATCAGGAGCAAGGGTGAAGTGTCTTGCCCAAGGACAAAACGGACGTGACTAGGATGGCAGAAGGTGGGGATTAAACCTGTAACCCTCAGATTGCTGGCACAGCCACTCTACCAACTTTACATAAAACAACAACAGGGAAAGAATTCCACTTTCAAAGCTTCCACAATTAGTTTCCTCAGTTCCCAAACATTTATTGAGTGTTGTTAAAAGAAAAGGTGATGCAACACAGTGGTGAACATGCCCTTTCCCAACTACTTTGGCACGTGTTGCAGCCAAGAAATTCTAAGTTAATCATTATTTGCGAAATAAAATAAAGTTTATGCGTTTGCACATCAAGTATGTTGTCTTTGTAGTGCATTCAACTGAATATGGGTTGAAAAGGATTTGCAAATCGTTGTATTCCGCTTATATTTACATCCAACGCATTTTCCCAACTCATATGGAACTTGGGTTTGTATATGAAAAAAAGATCATAAATTGGCAGTGCGTCTTATAATCAAATGCGCCCTATGATCTGCAAAATACAGTAACAGACCCTTGATGAAGTCTCCAGACAAGAACATACCTCTGGAGTTATACAAAAAAAAAAAAAATTTAAATGTGAGTACCTCTCCACTTATAAACATCTCAATAAATCACCCCCCTTCCTACACACCTGCGTGCACCTTGACATCCCTCAGCACCTTGAGCAATCACACCCGGCAATTTGATAATACGACATCCCTAAAAGTAATGACCGGAGCACATAATGAGAGCATGTGAGAACGGAGTCACGGTGTGGATTTCATTGCATTTTAAATCATCGGCGTTCCCACCCTGACTGCCACTTTGAAGTGTCGGGATGCAGACGTTTACCTGCCACATATGTAGATTTATTTCAACCACGCCCACTCCCGCATTTTCAGGCAACACGACGCAGGCCAAAGGATGTTCGTTTGATGTGAAGTTTGTAAAAAATATGAGATTGTTTGGCTTTGATGTGTTGTTTTCAATCCGCCTTGCTCACTGTGAATACCCTTAAAGGCCATTTCCCTTTAAGGGGAACATTATCACCAGACCTATGTAAGCGTCAATATACAGTGGGGCAAAAAAGTATTCAGTCAGCAACTGATTGTGCAAGTTCTCCCACTTAAAATGATGACAGAGGTCTGTAATTTTCATCATAGGTACACTTCAACTGTGAGAGACAGAATGTGAAAAAAAAAATCCAGGAATTCACATTGTAGGAATTTTAAAGAATTTATTTGTAAATTATGGTGGAAAATAAGTATTTGGTTAACTATTCAAAGCTCTCACTGATGGAAGGAGGTTTTGGCTCAAAATCTCACGATACATGGCCCCATTCATTCTTTCCTCAACACGGATCAGCCGTCCTGTCCCCTTAGAAGACAAACAGCCCCAAAGCATGATGTTTCCACCCCCATGCTTCACAGTAGGTGTGGTGTTCTTGGGATGCAACTCAGTATTCTTCTCCCTCCAAACACGACAAGTTGATCATGCTAGAAAATTAAATCATCATCTCCATAGAGATTCTCAACAGATACAGCTACAATAGCCGTATTCCCATGGTCAAGCCACTCCTAAACTCAAGACAACGCAGGAAGCGTCTGACCGACGAACAGTTGCAGAGTGGTCCAGAGTCCTGTTTTCAGACGAAAGCAAATTTTGTATTTCATTTCGAAGTCAAGGTGCTATAGTCTCGTCAGACAACAGAACGCTTTTCCACTTTGCATCAGTTCATCTCAGATGAGCTCGGGCCCAGTGAAGCCGGCGGCGTTTCTGGGTGTTGTTGACAAATGGGTTTTGCTTTGCATAGCAGAGTTTTAACTTGCACTTACAGATGTAGCGACCAACTGTAGTTACTGAAAGTGGTTTTATCTATGAAGTGTTCCTGAGCTAATGTGGTGATATCCTACACACACCGATGTTGGTTTTTGATGCAGTACCGCCTGAGGGATCAAAGGTCCGTAATATCGTCGCTTACGTGCAGTGATTTCTCCAGAGTCTCTGAACCTTTTGATGATTTTACGGACCGAGATGGTAAAATCCCTGAATTCCTTGCAATAGCTCGATGAGAAATGTTCTAAAACTGTTCGACAATTTGCTTACAAAGTGGTGACCCTCACCCCATCCTTGTTTGTGAATTACTTAGCATTTCATGGAAGCTGCTTTTATAACCATTCATGCCACCCTCCTAATCCCAATTAGCCTGCACACCTGTAGGATGTTCCAAATAAGTGTTTGATGAGCATTCCTCAACTTTATCATTAAAAAAAAAAAAAAAAAATGTTTTTCAGTTTGAACATCAAATATGTTGTCTCTGTAGCATATTCAACTGAATATGGAAACGGGGTTTGTGTTTGATATTTTCACAATACTACATGTTTGGTCCCAGCCCGGGTAGCAGCGGCGGGGTCATGTGCACGTGCGGAAGGAAGTGTGTTTGAGGTCTTAGAGCCTCTCGGATTCAACAGGTCTCGCAAGATTGGATCAGTCTGGGACAGGAAGTACCCCCTAACAAGCAGAGTCAAAATGTGATTAGCCTTCATTTTTTCCTGATGTCTGTTGGGTTTATGTTCTGGTGAGTCACATGGCTCAGGTAATGACACATTATCCCTCGACACACACGGTAAAGCCCCTGCTACTTTACAGCCTCGATCAAAAGCAGTCGTCTTGTTGTTTCATCGCTCTAATCCGGGGATGTCAAACTGGGTTTCATTGAGGGCCACATGGCGGTTATGGCTGCCATCAGAGGGCCGCGTGTAACAGCGAATAATGGCTAAGTTTGCCTCCGGATTTCAGGATTCATGATAAAAAAATTGTTTGAAGTCAATTTTACTGTAAAAACTTAACATTCACAAAACCCCAAACCGGTGAAGTTGGCACGTTGTGTAAATGGTAAATAAAAACAGAATACAAAGATTTGCAAATCTTTTTCAACTTATATTCAGTTGAATGGACGGCAAAGACAAAATATTTAATGTTCAAACGGAGAAATTTCTCTTTTATTTTTGCAAATAATCATTAAAGGCAGCAACACGTTGCAAAAAAGTTGTCACAAGTGCATTTTTACCACCGTGTTACATGGCCTTTCCTTTTAACAACACTCGGTAAACATTTGGAAACTGAGAAAACCAATTTTTTTAAGCTTTTCAGGTGGAATTCTTTCCCATTCTTGCTTGATGTACAGCTTAAGTTGTCGTTGTCGTATTTGACACTTCAAAATGCGCGACTCATTTTCAATGGGAGACAGGTCTGGACTACAGGTAGCCCATTCTAGTACCCGCACTCTTTTACTACAAAGCCACGCTGTTGTAACACGTGGCTTGGCATTATCTTGCTGAAATAAGCAGGGGCGTCCATGATAACATTGCCTGGATGACAACATATGTTGCTCCAAAACCTATATGGACCTTTGAGCATTAATGGTGCCTTCACAGATGTGTAAGTTACCCATACCTTGGGCACAAAACCACGCCCATACCATCACAGATGCTGGCTTTTAAACTTTGCGCCTATAACAATCCGGATGGTTATTTTCCTTTCTGTTCTGGAGGACACCACATCCACAGTTTTCAAATCTAATTTGAAATGTGGACTCGTCAGACCACAGAACACCTTTCCATTTTGCATAAGTCCATCTTAGGTAAGCTCAGGCCCAGCCTGCGTTTCAGGATATTGTTGATAAATGGGTTTTGCTTTGCATAGCAGAGTTTTAACTTGCACTTACAGATGTAGATGTAGCAACCCACTCTAGTTACTGACAGTGGTTTTATAAAGTATTCCTGAGCCCATGTGGTGATATCATTTACACACTGATGTCTGGTTCTGATGCAGTACCGCCTGAGGGATCAAAAGTATGTAATATCATCGCTTCGTGCAGTGATTTCTCCAGATTCTCTGAACCTTTTGATGATTTTACGGACCGTAGATGGTAAAATCCCTGAATTCCTTGCAATAGCTCGTTGAGAAATGTTGTTCTAAAACTGTTCGACAATTTGCCTACAAATTGGTGACCCTCACCCCATCCTTGTTTTTGAATTACTCACCATTTCATGGAAGTTGCTTTTTTTACCCAATCATGGCACCCACCTGTTCCCAATTAACCTGCACACCTGTGGGATGTTCCAAATAAGTGTTTGATGACTTTATCAGTATTTATTACCACTTCTCCCAACTTCTTAGTCACGTGTTTCTGGCATCAAATGCTAAAGTTAATGATTATTTGCTAATAAAAAATGCTTTGTCAGTTTGCACATCAAATATGTTGTCTTTGTAGCATATTCAACAGAATATGGGTTGAAAACGATTTGCAAATCATTGTATCTCGTTTATATTTACATGTAACACAATTTCCCAACTCATATGGAAACGGGGTTTGTAGATGAGCTCGGGCCCAGCGAAGCTGGAAGTGTTCCTGGGTGTTGTTGATAAATGGCTTTGGCTTTGCATAGTGGAGTTTTAACTTGCACTTACAGATGTAGCGACAAACTGTAGTTACTCACAGTGTTCTTCTGAAGTGTTCCTGCGCCCATGTGGTGATATCCTTTATAAACTGTTGTCACTTTTTGATGCACTACCGGTCCAGGGATCCAAGGTCACGGGCAGTGCCGCTTACATGCAGTGATTTCTCCAGATTCTCTGAATTCTCTGATGGTATTACAGACCATAGATGTTGAAATCCCTAAATTCCTTGCAATAGCTTGTTGAGAAATGTTGTTCCTAAACTGTTCGACAATTTGCTCACGCTTTTATTCACAAAGTGTTGAACCTCGCGCAGTCCCTGTTTGTGAAAGACTGAGCATTTCATGAAAGCTGCTTTTATACCCAATCATGACACCCACCTGTTACCAATCAGCCCGTTCACCTGTTGGATTTTCCAAATAAATAAATTAAAAAAAAAAAAAAAAAAAAACTTAGATTTATATTGCGCTTTTCTAGACACTCAAAGCGCTCACAGAGAAGTGGGACTCAACATTCATTCACACCTGGTGGTGGTAAGCTACATCTGTAGCCACAGCTGCCCTGGGGTAGACTGAAGGAAGCGTGGCTGCCAGTTAGGTGGTGCCAGACCACCACTCACCATTCATTCATCATTCATTCACCAGTGTGAGCAGCACCGGGGGCAAAGGGTGAAGTGTCCTGCCCAAGGACACAACGGCAGCAATTTTTTTGGGATGTAAATAGGTGGGAAGCAAACCTGCAACCCTCAGTTTTCTGGCCGGCCGCTCTACCCACTACGCCAGGTGTCACCAACCTTTTTGAAACCAAGAACTACTTCTTGGGTACTGATTAATGCGAAGGGCTACCAATTTGATACACACTTAAATAAATTGCCAGAAATAGCCAATTTGCTCAATTTACCTTTAATAAATAAATATATATATATATATATATATATATATAAATGGGTATTTCTGTCTGTCATTCCGTTGTGCATTTTTTTCCTTTTACGGAAGGTTTTTTGTAGAGAATAAATGATGAAAAAAACACTTAATTGAAAGGTTCAAAAGAGAAAACACGAAAAAAAATGAAAATAAAATTTTGAAACATAGTTCGACTCTTTACAATTCAAAATTCAACCGAAAAAAATGACAAGAAAAACTAGCTAATTCGAATCCTTAAAAAAAAAATTAAATACAGAAATTATGTAACGTTAGTATTTTTTCCTGATTAAGATTAATTTTAGAATTTTAAATAGGTTACAATCCACTTTGAAATAAGATTTAAATTCGATTTTACAGATGTTCTACATTTGCCAGAATAATTTTGAATTTTAAATCATAAGAAATATTTCCCAAATATTTTTTGTTGAAAAAACAGAAGCTAAAATTAATTATATTAAAATGTATTTATTATTCTTTACAATTAAAAAAAATACTTGAACATTGATTTAAATTGTCTTTGGAAGTGGGAGGAAACTGGAGTACCCGGAGGGAACCCACGCATTCACGGGGAGAACATGCAAACTCCACACAGAAAGATCCCCAGCCTGGGATCGAACCCAGGACTGCAGGACCTTCGTATTGTGAAGCAGACTCACTAACCCCTCTACCACCGTGACATGCACCTGGGGATAGGTTGATTGGCAACACTAAATTGGCCCTAGAGTGTGAATGTGAGTGTGAATGTTGTCTGTCTATCTGTGTTGGCCCTGCGATGAGGTGGCGACTTGTCCAGGGTGTACCCCGCCTTCCGCCCGATTGTAGCTGAGATAGGCGCCAGCGCCCCCCGCGACCCCGAAAGGGAATAAGCGGTAGAAAATGGATGGATGGATGATTTAAATTGTCAGGAAAGAAGAGGAAGGAATTAAAATAGTAAAAAGGTATATGTGTTTAAAAATCCTAAAATCATTAAGGTTGTATTTCTCTAAAATTGTCTTTCTGAAAGTTCTAAGAAGCAAAGTAACAAACAAAATAAATGAATTTATTTAAACAAATGAAGACCAACTCTTTATAATATTTTCTTGGATTTTCAAATTCTATTTGATTTTTGTCCCTCTTAGAATTTAAAATGTCAAGCAAAGCGAGACCAGCTTGCTAGTAAATAAATCAAATTTAAAAAATTGATTCAGCTCACTGGTAAGTGCTGCAATTTGAGCTATTTTTAGAACAGGCCAGCGGGCGACTCATCCGGTCCTTACGGGCACCGCGTTGGTGACCCCTGCACTACGCCATGCCCCCCCCCCCCCCCAAATAAGTGTTTGATGAGCGTTCCTCAACTTTCCCAATCTTTTTTGCCACCTGTGCCAGCTTTTTTGAATCATGACGCAGGCATCCGATTCCAAATGAGCTAATATATGCAAAAAATAACACATTTTTCCAGTTCGAACATTAAATATCTTGTCTTTGCAGTATTTTCAATTGAATATAGGTTGAAAAGGATTATCAAATCATTGTATTCTGTTTTTATTTACCATTTACGCAACGTGCCAACTTCACTGGTTTCGGGGTTTTTACCTTTTAACAAGAAATGCTTCACCCAAAACCTGTTGTTTCTGTTCATGCTGAACCCCCTAACCTTAACGAGGGTCCGGCATCAGTAAAGTCTCCCCTCAGTCGGACACTAACGAGTCGCCGCATACTGACCTAGGCAGCGGCTCAAATTAGATGTAAATTGCGCCTGATTTTTACGGGTGTTCCTAACGTGATCCAGATCCCACCCCCACCCCCACACCTCAACCGTCCTTGCCAGCGGGTCAACGCCGTGAGAACGTCTCGCTCCCTAACGACATTTGGAGTGGTCGATGAGAGGGGTCGCGGGTAATGGTGACCTCACTGGACTACACTTCACTTCCTTCTAATTAGAGCGCCGGGCCGGATCAAAAGAGCCAAGCGCATCGCAGCGGGGGAGCGAGTGAAGAAGGAGGCAGGGTAGTAAGGACGGGGGAGGAGGGGTGGGCGGGGGGTGGAAACCCTTTCTATAAGTAATAGGGTGGAGAATTTAGAGGGTTTTTTTTTCATTAGTTCCTGAGGTCAAAGGAGCACTCAAACTGTGGGCTGCGGTATGGAGCCTCTTCTATAGGTGCCTTAGAGGCTAACGAGGGGACCAAGATGTGGAGTAAAACTCTATTTCGTGCCCAAACCCTTTAACACCGTCCTGCCACAGCTGGGCAGACCCATGCCGACACACAGGAAGTGGAGCTTATAGCGCTTCCTCAGCCGCAGTGACCAAAGTGAAGGGATTTGCATATTTTGCAATGCGGTCGGCTGAAAATGGCGGAAAGCGCCACGACATAGCAACAAAACGCAGGTTGACTAAAACATGACTAAAGTTAATTAACATTTTCGTCGATACATGAAAACGAGAGGAACGTTGTGGAGGGACGGAATCGACGAGCCGACAGCAGGCTCGAACAGACGGTGGTCCGGCCCAAGATGGCGGCCAGGAGGCGGAGCATGTAGCGGAGCAGAGAGGCGGGGCGCGCCTGGAGCGACACTGCAGCCATCAGAGTCAAGTGCGTAGTTCACACAGCTGCTCTCAATCCCTACATATTCTTCTGCAGCATAAAACGGGAGAAGGAGGAACAATCGGGGCAGAAGTAGGCAAGGAAACCACGGCGAACGAAGACAACGCACACGACGAGAGAGACCCAGAGCGATATGAGCCCCCGCAGAAGACGCAGACACCGGCCACCGAAAGGTGCGCCGCGACGAGCAGGAAGAGCTTTGGAATCTGGGTTTAACGTGGTTTGTGGAGCTCCCCCTGGTGTTGTGGTTATGGCGGTCAATTACGTTAAGGAAGTAGTTTGACATGTACTTCGGTATCAGGGAGGTGTAGCGGATTTTATAGACCAGGCTCACTGCAAGTTGTTTTACTCTGTCCTCCAACCTGAGCCAGCACACTTTGGAGAAGTGGGTTGGAGTGGGTGTGATCTGGGGTGGAGGTCTAAAAGTAACCGGACTAGCTTGTTCTGGGATGTTTGGAGTCTAGATTTGAGGGTTTTGGAGGTGCTGGGGTACCAGGAGGTGCAAGCGTAATCGAAGAAGGGTTGAATGAGATGACAATGACTTGATTTCACTCGTGAAAAAGATAACAGTTTTGGCTTGCAGGGCGACAATTTAATTTTAATTTTACCCCTGGTGAGCGTTGGAGACACGCACAACTCTCACAAACTAAGTCAATGCAGGTTGATTAAACATGACTAAAGTTAATTAACATTTTTGTTGATGAATGAAAACGAGAGGAACCTTGTGGAGGGACGGAGCCGACGAGCCGACAGCAGGCTCGGACAAACGGTGGTCCAGCTCAAGACGGCGGCCAAGAGGCGGAGCACGCCTGGATCGACACTGCAGCCATCGGAGTCAAGTGCGTAGTTCACACACCAGTTCTCAATCCCGACATATTCTTCTGCAGCATAAAAGGGGAGAAGGAGGAACAATCGGGGCAGAAACCAGTGAAGTTGGCACGTAGAACAATCCAAACAGCTAAAGTCGTTCAACAGTCCAGGGTCTCCGTTGTGGGATTTCAGGCTTCATAATGCAGGTCTGGACTACAAGCAAGCCAGTCTAGTACCCGCACTCTTTTGCTATGAAGCCACTCGGTTGTAGCACGTGGCTTGGCATTTTCTTGCTGAAATAAGCAGGGGCGTCCATGATAACGTTGCTTGGATGACAACATATGTTGCTCCAAAACCTGTATGTACCTTTCATCATTAATGGTGCCTTCGCAGATGTGTAAGTTACCCATGCCTTAGGCACTAATACACCGCCATACCATCACAGATGCTGGCTTTTCAACTTTGCGCCTAGAACAACAGTCCGAACAGCTTAAGTCGTTCAACAGTCCGTGGCCTCCGTTGTGGTATTGTAGGCTTCATATTGCGGGTCTGGACTACAGGCAGGCCAGTCTAGTACCCGCACTCTCTTACTATGAAGCCAAGCTGTTGTAACACGTGGCTTGGCATTGTCTTGCTGAAATAAGCAGGGGCGTCCATGATAACGTTGCTTGGATGACAACATATGTTGCTCCAAAACCTGTATGTACCTTTCATCATTAATGGTGCCTTCGCAGATGTGTAAGTTACCCATGCCTTAGGCACTAATACACCGCCCTACCATCACAGATGCTGGCTTTTCAACTTTGCGCCTAGAACAACAGTCCGAACAGCTTAAGTCGTTCAACAGTCCGTGGCCTCCGTTGTGGTATTGTAGGCTTCATATTGCGGGTCTGGACTACAGGCAGGCCAGTCTAGTACCCGCACTCTCTTACTATGAAGCCAAGCTGTTGTAACACGTGGCTTGGTATTGTCTTGCTGAAATAAGCAGGGGCGTCCATGATAACGTTGCTTGGATGACAACATATGTTGCTCCAAAACCTGTATGTACCTTTCAACATTAACGGTGCCTTCACAAATGTGTAAGTTACCCATGCCTTGGGCACTAATACACCCCCATACCATCACAGATGCTGGCTTTTCAACTTTGTGCCTAGAACAGTCCGAACAGCTTAAGTCGTTCAAAAGTCCGTGGTCTCAGTTATGATATTTTAGGCTTCATAGTGCGGCACACATTTTCAATTGGAGATAGGTCTGGACTACAGGCAGGCCAGTCTAGTACCCGCACTCTCTTACCATGAAGCCACACTGTTGTAACACATGGCTTGGCATTGTCTTGCTGAAATAAGCAGGGGCGTCCATGATAACGTCGCTTGGATGACAACATATGTTGCTCCAAAACCTGTATGTACCTTTCATCGTTAATGGTGCCTTCACAGATGTGTAAGTTACCCATGCCTTGGGCACTAATACACCCCCATACCATCACAGACGCTGGCTTTTCAACTTTAGGCCTAGAACAGTCCGAACAGCTTAAGTCGTTCAACAGTCCGGGGTCTCCGTTATGGTATTTTAGGCTTCATAATGCGACAGGCCAGTCTAGTACCCGCACTCTTTTACTATGAAGCCACACGGTTGTAGCACGTGGCTTGGTATTGTCTTGCTGAAATAAGCAGGGGCGTCCATGGTACCATTACTTGGATGGCAACATATGTTACCCTACTAATGATGTTGCAATGGGTACGTGGATGGTTTAGATTTCGCTAATAATTGGCAGCAAGCCAACCAACTGTGTGTCTACGTGTCCATATGTGCACAGCAGGGGAGCTAATTAACCCTATTACCTGTCACTCCTTGAACACCTAATGCAGGTCTGAATGTTTATCTAAAAGTTTACGTAAGTTCGAAGAAAATGTAATTACACTGTTCTGTCACCTCTGGGAAGGCATATTTTGTAGCACCACTTGCAACGCGGCCCTTCTGTGCGTTATCGTTAGTTTTGAAGCCCGAATACCGCCTCTCATTTTGTTTCTGCTAGTATGCGTCGTGTGTGTGTGTGTGTGTGTGTGTGTGTGTGTCAGCTTTATACGTCACCGCAGAACGGCAGCATTAGGGTGAAAAGGTACTGGTATTTTTCAAAGCCAGTATATTACCGCTTTTTAATTAATTAGTACAACTGTGCTATTTAGTATTTTTTTTTTATTACTAAAGACTGGTATCATATGTGTATATATTGTATCTGCTGTTGTATTTCTGATATAGTTATACAAAAAAATAAATATACAGTATAGGCCAAAAGTTTGGACTCACCTTTCTTTATTTTCATGACTATTTACATTGTAGATTGTCACTGAAGGCATCACAACTATGAATGAACACATGTGGAGTTATGTACTTAACAAAAAAAGGTGAATTCCCTAAAAAATATATTTAATATTCTAGTTTCTTCAAAATAGTCACCCTTTGCTCTGATTACTGCTTTGCACACTCTTGGCATTCTCTCCATGAGCTTCAAGAGGTAGTCACCTGAAAATTATTTTGACTTCACAGGTTTGCTTGAAGCTCATCGAGAGAATACCAAATGTGTGCAAAGCAATTGTCAGAGTTTAATAATCAGAGTTTAATATTATAGTTTCTTTAAAATAGCTCCCTTTGCACACTCTTGGCGTTCTCTCCACGAGCTTCAAGAGGTAGTCACCTGAAATGAAGCTCATGGAGAGAATGCCAGAAGTGTACAAAGCAGTAATCAGAGCAAAGGGTGGCTATTTTGAAGAAACTCAGATACAAAAATGTTTTTAGTTATTTCACTTTTTTTTGTTAAGTAAATAACTCCACATGTGTTCATTAGTAGTCGCGATTCCTTCACTGACAATCTACAATGTAAATAGTCATGAAAATAAGGAACGTTGAGTTCAAACTTTTGGTCCATACTGTATATTTATATATATATTTGTATAACTACATCAGAAATAGAAACAGCAGATACAATATATACACATGATACCGATATTTAGTAATTTAAAAAAAATATACAAAACAGGTGAATTCACTGAAAACATGTTTAATATTCTAGTTTCTTCAAAATAGCCACCCTTTGTTCTGATTAATTTTTTGCACACTCTTGGCATTCTCTCCATGAGCTTCAAGAGGTAGTCACCTGAAATGAAGCTCATGGAGAGAATGCCAAGAGTGTGCAAAACAGTATTAAGAGCAAAGGGGTGGCTATTTTGAAGAAACTCGGATACAAAACATGTTTTCAGTGATTTTACTTATTTTGTTAAGTCCACGTGTTAATTCATAGTTGTTATGCCTTTAGTGACAATCTACAATGTAAATAGTCATGCAAATAAAGAAAGCGCATTGAATGAAAAGGTGTCCAAACTTTTGGCCTGTACTATATATTTAGGCCGATACCGATAAAAGCTACTGAAAGCCACTACTAGCGACCACGCAGTCTGATAGTTTATACATCAATGATGAAATATTAACTTGCAACACATGCCAATACGGCTTTTTTGGTTTACTAAATTACAATTTTAAATTTCCCGGGAGTTTCATCTTGGAACCGTCGTGTAATGATGACGTGTACGCAGGACGTCACGCGGTTTTTAGGAAGTATGAGCGCTGCACACACACACAGCTGAAAGCTGTCTGCTTTAACGGCATAATTACACAGTATTTTGGAGATCTGTGTTGCTGAATCTTTTGCAATTTGTTCAATTAATATTGGAGAAGTCAAAGTAGAAAGATGGAGTTGGGAAGCTTTAGCCTGTAGCCACACAAACACACGGTGATTCCTTCTTTAAAATTCCCGGAGGTGAAGCTTTCCTATGGATCAGAGCGCGGTCAAGCTGACATGGATCCCAACCGAATGTCCACCAGCAGGTTTCGGTGAGAAAATTGTGGCAAAAAGTCGCCACTTACCGGAGATCAGCTGAGCTTGTGCCGTCCATACAGCTGCCGTCGATTTCCCTCAGACACTGGCCTCAAGACACCCGTGGACAAACCCCTCCGACTATCAGGTACTATTAAACTCACTAAAACACTAGCAACACAATAGAAAGATAAGGGATTTCCCAGAATTATCTTAGTAAATGTGTCTAAAAACATCGGAATCCGTCCCAATGCAGTTTTTTTTTGTAACTTTTTTTTTTTCCCGTCCGTCGCTCTCAATATCCTCGAACACGAATCGTTCATCCTCGCTCAAATTATTGGGAAAATTGTCGTTTTCTCAGTCCGAATAGCTCTTTTTGTTGGAGGCTCCCATTAAAAACAATGTGAATATGTGAGGAGCCCTCACACTTGCGACGTCATCGTCTGCGACTTCCGGTAAAGGCGAGGCTTTTTCAGGAAGTACCATACACAATTCTTCTCCGCCAAAACGTGACTTTTAAGTCACGTCCCTGTCCTCTACTCACATATGTTTCCCGCTGCTTACTGTTAACGACAACAGATGATTAGATTAACACATACCACCTGTGAAATCTAATCTCGCCGTCAGCACATGCCCCGCCCCTGCTCGATGGAGCTCGTCCTTAGCACCCCGGACAGCGGCGGTGACTTTTGCTCCTACAGGCAGCGCTAACTACCCCTCCCTCCACATCATATTATGATTTTTTTTCTAAATGTAAAAAACTTCCTTGTGGTCTACATAAGATGTAATGGTGGTTCTTTGGTCAAAATTTTGCATAGACAATGTTTTACACATAATCTTCAAGTCGCTTTCTAACAGTCACTTCAGGAAGCGCCGTTGAGTGGGCGGTCTTATTTATGTGGCTCACCTTCGACAGCGTCTTGTCCCCGCCATTTTTGTTGTAGCGGTGTAGCGTGCAAGGACGGGAGTGGAAGAAGTGTCAAAAGACGGCGCTAACTGTTTTAATGACATTCAGATTTTACTCCAATCAATAACCGAGCAGCATCTCTTCATCCGTGGCTCCCTTGTGCAACAGCAACAACCGGAACTCTCTAATAACTAACGTCCCTTGGGTGAATAATGTAAATTTACTACACCGGTATGTTTTAGTGCTTTCATGGCGAGTTTACTGACAGATATAATTAAGAACTTTACACTACTTGATATTAGAAATGTCCCATAACAAGAAGTGAGAAAAAGAAGGTACTAAGGTATCGGCACATACTACAGTGGTGTACCTGCGCTAATTTTCAAGACTAATGCAGATCCCAAATACAGATCAGCAGGTACCAGAATGGAAAAAAAAGTTGCCTTTGCATAATATTATGAAACAAAAGGCCAGATAATGTCTGCTAATGGGTGCCTTTTGCAGTCCTTATACACACAATAGTAATACTTGTATCTCTGTCTATGGTAGCTGTAATGGGACGACAATCCAACAAGCGTTGTGGCTTCAAAATCATACTAAAACAATCTGACAGAGATGTTTGAGTGCCGTGTGTAACGTTCTTTATTTTCAATGGAACATATAACATTTTGGTGTTGTTTACTTGAGTCATATTGCAGTCTGTACGTATATCGTATGTGTAATGCCATCTACTGGTCACATTTATCATTAAACCATGTACCAAATAAAATAGCTTCCTAGTCGGTAAGCACAACCAGAATTATTCCGTACATTAGGCGCACTGAGAAAATTTTGAGAAAATGAAAATATTTTAAGTGCGACTTATAGACGAAAAATCCGGTAGTTTGAATACTATGGATGAGTAAGCACTGCAAGTTCCACTGATGAGCGTTCTTCAACACAAAGATGCCCCACAAAAGTTCCTGTAAATTGAAAGTTCTCCGTTGTCAAGTTTGTTGTGATAGAAAACACAGGAAATAAAAAATAAACACGTTTCCGCACATATTCCTATAGCGGTGGTGTGTTCGGAAAATACATTTTTAG
Source organism: Nerophis ophidion (assembly GCF_033978795.1). Classification (NCBI taxonomy): domain Eukaryota; kingdom Metazoa; phylum Chordata; class Actinopteri; order Syngnathiformes; family Syngnathidae; genus Nerophis; species Nerophis ophidion. The sequence goes on from NC_084634.1 coordinate 32,999,976, forward strand.
GAAATTAATAATTAACTTAGAATTTCATGGCTGCAACATGTGCCAAAGTAGTTGGGAAAGGGCATGTTCACCACTCTGTTACATCACCTTTTCTTTTAACAACACTCAATAAACGTTTGGGAAATGAGAAAACTAATTGTTGAAGCTTTGAAAGTGGAATTCTTTCTCGTTCTTGTTTTATGTAGAGCTTCATTCGTTCAACAGTCCGGGGTCTCCGCTGTCGTATTTTACGCTTCATAATGCGCCACACATTTTTGATGGGAGACAGGTCTGTACTGCGGGTGGGCCTGGAAAGTAACCGCACTCTTTTTTTTACAAAGTCACGCTGTTGTAACATGTGCTGAATGTGACTTGGCAATGTCTTGCTGAAATAAGCAGGGGCGTCCATGAAAAAGACGGCGCTTAGATGGCAGCATATGTTGCTCCAAAACCTGTATGTACCTTTCAGCCTTAATGGTGCCTTCACAGATGTGTAAGTTACCCAAGCCTTGGGCACTAATGCACCCCCGTACCATCACAGATGCTGGCTTTTGAACTTTGCATCGATAACAGTCTGGATGGTTCGCTTCCCCTTTGTCGAAAATTTCCAAAAACAATTTGAAATGTGGACTTGTCAGACCACAGAACACGTTTCCACTTTGCATTAGTCCATCTTAGATGACTTCGGGCCCAGAGAATCCGGCGGCGTTTTTGGATGTTGTTGATAAATGGCTTTCGCTTTGTATCGTATAGCTTTAACTTGCACTCACAGATGTAGCGACACACTTCATTCATTGACAGTGGTTTTCTGACGTGTTCCTGAGCCCATGTGGTGATATCCTTTAGGGATTGATGTCGGTTTTTGATACAATGCCGTCTATGGGATCGAAGGTCACTGTCATTCAATGTTGGTTTCCGGCCATGCCGCTTACGTGGAGTGATTTCTTCAGATTCTCTGAACCTTTTGATGATATTATGGACCGTAGATGTTGAGATCCCTAAATTTCTTGCAATTGCACTTTGAGAAACGTTTTCCTTAAACTGTTTGACTGTTTGCTCACGCAGTTGTGGACAAAGGGGTGTACCTCGCCCCATCCTTTCTTGTGAAAGACTGAGCATTTTTGGGGAAGCTGTTTTTATACCCAATCATGGCACCCACCTGTTCGCAATTAGCCTGCACACCTGTGGGATGTTCCAAATAAGTGTTTGATGAGCATTCCTCAACTTTATCAGTATTCATTGCCACCTTTCCCAACTTCTTTGTCACGTTTTGCTGGCTTCAAATTCTAAAGTTATTGATTATTTGCACAAAAAAAAAAATGTTTATCAGTTTGAACATCAAATATGTTGTCTTTGTAGCATATTTAACTGAATATGGGTTGAAAATGATTTGCAAATCATTGTATTCTGTTTATATTTACATCGAACACAATTTCCCAACTCATATGGAAACAAGCTTTTCATATATATATATATATATATATACATATATATATATAGCATTCGACAGCACAGCCCGTCCCCAAAAAGGTTCCTGGTCGCTTGGAAAAGTCCCACCTTGCTAGAAGGAACTCCGAAAGGTTCCGAAAGAACCATATCCACCCGGGTAGTTTTTGGTGGAAACACAGGGGGAACATCATTTAGTTAAGTGCTAAGTGGGGAAGTTGCTGAACAAGTTCCTTTATTGAAAAAAGGGCCTTATGAATCTGATGGGGGGAAAAAAAGTATAAAGACCTAGGACAGGTTCTTCAAGACCACACTTCACAGGGGTGCTAAGCCAAGGTGCACATTTATGGATCTGGGACAGAATGTTCTGTGGAGTCAAGTTTCAAGACATTGCTGGTTAAAAGTGCAGCTCTTGTTGTGAACGCTTGCATTGATTCTTTTTATTGACATTTTTTTTAGTTTTTCAAGGGCGCTCCAACACACCGTCTGGGTCAAAGGAACATACCGCTGAACATATGGCAGAATTAGGCTAATGTCATACCCTTCAGTGGTCTTTCACTAGTCGTTTGCTGTCCAAACCCACATTTTTCTGGAAGAAGCAGATGCTATAGGCCGAGTACTACGGAAGGGAATATTAAAGGCTTACTGAAATGAGATTTTCTTATTCAAACGGGGATAGCAGGTCCATTCTATGTGTCATACTTGCTCATTTCGCCATATTGCCGTATTTTTGCTGAAAGGATTTAGTAGAGAACATCGACGATAAACTTTGCAAATTTTGGTTGCTAATAAAAAAGCCTTGCCTTTACCGGAAGTAGCAGACGATGTGTGAGTGACGTCACGGGTTGTGGAGCTCCTCACATCCTCACATTGTTTACAATGATGGCCACCAGCAGCTAGAGCGATTCGGACCGAGAAAGCGACAATTTCCCTATTAATTTGAGCGAGGATGAACAATTAGATAGATAGATGGATAGATAGTACTTTATTGATTCCTTCAGGAGAGTTCCTTCAGGAAAATTAAAATTTCAGCAGCAGTGTACAGAGTTGAGATCAATTTAAAGTAAAAAGTAAATAATGGGGGTTTAAAAGGAAACAAAATAGAGAAATATTACAAAAAGAATAAAAACAATGGGAATAACAATATAACAGTAAAATAAGAATATAACAAGACAATGTAGGCAGTAGTGACCATGTTATGAAAAAACGTATTGCACTGTTATTGTTTAGTGGATGAGGATAATGAAAGTGAAGGACTAGAAAAAATAAAATTAAAAAAAAGTTTAAAAAAAAAAGATGAGGGCAGTGAGAGTGATTCAGATATTATTAGACACATTTACTAAGGGTGGTACAGCTTGGTTGGTAGAGTGGCCGTGCCAGCAACTTTAGGGTTCCCGGTTCGATCCCGGCTTCTGCCAACCTGGTCACTGCCATTGTGTCCTTAGGCAAGACACTTTACCCACCTGCTCCCAGTGCCACCCACACTGGTTTAAAAATGTAACTTAGATATTGGGTTTCACTATGTAAAGCGCTTTGAGTCACTAGATAATAGAATTCACTTCACTTCACTTCACTAGGATACTTCTGGAAAATCCCTTATCTGCCTATTGTGTTACAAGTGTTTTAGTGAGATTATATGGTACCTGAGAGTCGGAGGGCTGTGGTGACCGCCAGTGTCTCTGAGGGAAGGAGGCCAGGAGGAATGACACAAGCTCAGCTGATGTCTCCGGTAAGAGCCGACTTATTACCACAATTTGTGATCAGAATCCATGTTCGCTTGACCGCTCTGTTCCATCGTAAAGCTTCACCTTCGGGAAGTTTAAACAAGGAAACACCGGCCGTGTTTGTGATGCTGAGGGCGGCCGCAATACACCGCTTTCCACCTACATCTTTCTTCTTTGACGTCTCCATTATTAATTGAACAAATTGCAAAAGACTCAGCAACACAGATGTCCCGAATAGTGTGTAATTATGCGATTAAAGCAGACTACTTATAGCTTGGTCCGTGCTGGAAAAAAACTGTCCGTTACAACCCGAGAGCTCATTCCGCGACGTTTTCAACAGGATACCTTGCGGGAAATTTAAAATTGTAATTTAGTAAACTAAAAAGGCCGTATCGGCATGTGTTGCAATGTTAATATTTCATCATTGATATATAAACTATCAGACTGCGTAGTCGGCAATAGTTGGTTTCAGTAGGCCTTTAGGAATGTGGTAAAACGAGGGATTATGTACGGCGATCAGCAGTTTAGAGACGTTGACGTCGTCGCTTTGCTTGTAATCAATCATGGAAATAAGACCGGGTCGTCCCTGTCACTCACCTGGAAGATCCGAAAATCGCAGCAAAGACAAAGCGAACGACAATAAACGACGCCGAGCGCTATCTCACGCTTGTCAAAATATGTCATCCGTCAAGATTTTGGGTTGTTTAGCGACCGGCGGTTAATCTAAACTGCTCGTAAATCACGGTGATTAAAAACTTGTTTGTAAAAGTCAAAAAGCAGAACCTCTCCAGTCAGCCATGTGACCCCCCTGGGGGGCGAACCGCTGCGCTATACAACCCCCTCCTATTGATGTTGACATGTTCACTGACCTAGTCTATCAACACGCACCCACACACACACACACAATTGGTCTACTCCGGGGGTCGGCAACCCGCGGCTCTTTAGCGCCGCCCTAGTGGCTCTCTGGAGCTTTTTCAAAAATGCATGAAAAATGGAAAAAGATGAGACGAAAAAACATATATTGTTTTAATATGGTTCCTGAAGGAGGACAAACATGACACAAACCTCCCTAATTGTTACAAAGCACACTGTTTGTATTAAACATGCTTCACTGACTCGAGTATTTGGCGAGCGCCGTTTTGTCCTACTAATTTTGGTGGTCCTTGAACTCACCGTAGTTTGTTTACATCAGGGGTCACCAAACTTTTTGAAACCAAGAGCTACTTCTTGGGTACACACTTAAATAAATTGCCAGAAATAGCCAATTTGCTCAATCTAGGGCGGTATAGCTCGGTTGGTAGAGCGGCCGTGCCAGCGACTTGAGGGTTGCAGGTTCGATCCCCGCTTGGGCAAGACACTTTACCCACCTGCTCCCAGTGCCACCCACGCTGGTTTAAATGTAACTTAGATATTGGGTTTCACTATGTAAAGCGCTTTGAGTCACTAGAGAAAAAGCGCTATATAAATATAATTCACTTCACTATATATAGAAAATGGGTATTTCTGTCCGTCATTCCGTGGTACATTTTTTTTCCTTTTAAGGAAGGTTTTTTGTAGAGAATAAATGATGAAAAAAACACTTAATTGAATGGTTTAAAAGAGGAGAAAACAGGAAAAAAATGAAAATGTAATTTTGAAACATATTTTATCTTCAATTTTGACTCTTTAAAATTTAAAATTCAACCGAAAAAAAAGAAGAGGAAAACTAACTCATTTGAATCTTTTCGAAAAAATTAAAAAAATAATTTGTGGAACGTCATCAGTAATTTTTTCTGATTAAGATTAATTTTAGAATTTTGATGACATGTTTTAAATAGGTTAAAATCCAATCTGCACTTTGTTAGATTATATAACAAATTGGATAAAAGCTCTAATTCCAACAAAGACAAATCGTTATTTCTTCGAGAATTTCCAGATTTTTTTTTAAAAGAAATTCTAAAAACTTTGAAATATGATTTAAGTTTGATTGTAAATATTTTCTAGATTTGCCAGAATATATTTTTTTAATTTTAATCAAAATAAGTTTGAAGAAATATTTCACAAATATTCTTCGTTGATAAAACAGAAGCTAAAATGAAGAAATGTATTTATTATTCTTAATAATAAATAAAAAAAAGTACTTGAAGATTGGTTTAAATTGTCAGGAAAGAAGGGGAAGGAATTTAAAAGGTAAAAAGGTATATGTGTTTAAAAATCCTAAAATCATTTTTAAGGTTGTATTTTTTTCTCTTAAATTGTCTTTCTGAAAGTTATAAGAAGCAAAGTAAAAATATAAATGAATTTATTTAAACAAGTGAAGACCAAGTCTTTAAAATATTTTCTTGGATTTTCAAATTCTATTTGAGTTTTGTCTCTCTTAGAATGTAAAATGTCGAGCAAAGCGAGACCAGTTGTAAGTAAATAAATACAATTTTAAAAATAGAGGCAGCTCACTGGTAAGTGCTGCTATTTTAGCTATTTTTAAACAGGCCAGCGGGCTATTCATCTGGTCCATACGGGCAACCTGGTGCCCGCGGGCACCGCGTTGGTGAATCCCTGGTTAACATGTTCTCCGACTTCCTAAGACGTGTTTTATGCCACTTCTTTTTCTGTCTCATTTTGTCCACCAAACTTTTAATGTTGTGCGTGAATGCACAAAGGTGTGTTTTGTTGACGTTATTGACTTGTGTGGAGTGCTAATCAGACATATTTAGTCACTGCAAGCTAATCGATGCTAACATGCTATTTAGGCTAGCTATATGTACATATTGCATCATTATGCCTCATTTGTAGGTATATTTGACCTAATTTAATTTCATTTAAGTCCTCTTAATTAAATGTATATCTCATGACACACAATCTGTATGTAATATGGGTTTTAATTTTTTGTGGCTCCAGACAGATTTGTTTTTCTATTTTTGGTCCAATATGGCTCTTTCAACATTTTGTGTTGCCGACCCCTGGTCTACTCCTTTCGTGCAAAATATAATTTGTGTCGTCTGATCGGCTCTGTGCCGACCTCAGTTATGTCCTCTTGTTGTTTGTGTGTGTATTCAACGGAGCACAAGGGCCCTCCTGTGCCCCCCCCCCCATCCCCCGACATCCAGATGAACTTCTCCGTGTGCAAAAAAAAAAAATGTTAATGGGGAATACATTTAGCCGTGGCCTAGTCACACTCATTTTAACTTAAACATTTTTTTTTTAAAATATTATATACACTTATGTACCTGGAAATAGTTTGATTGGCAACCCTAAATTGGCCCTGGAGTGTGAATGTGAGTGGGAATGTTGTCCTTCTATCCATCTATCCATCCATTCATGATCTATATACGTTAGGTCAGGAAAAAAACAGAGGCAATTTCATCCCTACAAGCCGGTTTCACCGGTTTCCTGTTAGGACCTGATCAAGGAGGTGACCCCTTGATCAGAGACGGGAGATGAGGTAAAATTACAAAAAGGGAAACATTTAATAAGTCCAAAAAGTGTAACAAAAGGCGATGGGGCAGAAGTGCACACCATGAATAAACAAACAAAAACCGGTTCCTCAGTGGTCGGCAGGGGGGAAAAGCCAGGGCGCACTGAGCACAGCAAAGAGTCCAACACTTAATCCTCTTTACCTCAGGGAGACTAGGACGTAAACACAAAAAGGTGAGGAATTACTGGACTAAGGAGAGACAACATACCAGAGCTGATGAAGTGAAGCAGGCGCATGCATGTGGGAGGTTCAGGAGACAATAACCGGCAGGACCCACCTGTCGGTGACAAGCTTAAACACTACTAGGTAGAGATTAGTTGCAGGTGTGCCTCGCTGTGGACTAATTAACAGAAGAAAACAGACATAATAGAGAAGGCAGGGAAATGACAAAACACAACATTTCCCTGCTCTTCAGGGAATTGCAATAACATTTGAATAAAATCCCCTGAAGAGCAGGTAAACCTGCAAAACAGGCTTGTAGGAATGAAATAGCCTTCTCCTCATTCAATGCGTTTTTCTTTACTTTCAGAACTATTTACATTGTAGATTGTCACTGAAGGCATCAAGACAATGAATGAACACATGCGGAGTTATGTACTTAAGAAAAAAAAAAAATAGGAGGAATAATTGAAAATTGTAGTTTCTTCAAAATAGCCACCCTTTGCGCTGATTACTGCTTTGCACACACTTGGCATTCTCTCCCATGAGCTTTACGAGGTGGTCCGAGGTGGTCACCTGGAAGGGTTATCATTGTTTTGATGCCTTCAGTGACAATCTACAATGTAAATAGTCATGAAAATAAGGAAGAAAACACATGAGAAGGTGTGTACAAACTTTTAGCCTGTACTGGCCATATATATATATATATATATCCTCCTTTTTCACTGTCCCATTTACTCTCAATAAAGCACCAGTTCCATTGGCAGCAAAACCGACCCTGAGCACAATACTACCACCACCATTCTTGACAGTAGTCATTGTGTTCCTGGTATTAAAGGCCTCACCTTTTCTCCTCCAAACACATTGCCGGGTATTTTGGCCTAACAGCTCATTTTTTGTTTCATCTGACCACAGAACTTTCTCCGGGAAGGTCTTATCTTTTCCCATGTGATGTCAGATGTAACAAAAATTGAGCTTTTTGGCCACAATACCCAGCAATATGTTTGGAGGAAAGAAAGGTGAGGCCTTCAATCCCAGGAACACCATGCCTACCGTTAAGCATGGTGGTGGTAGTAATACGCTCCGGGCCTGTTTGTCTGCCAATGGAACGGTGGGTGGTTTACAAAGAGTAAATGGGACTGTGAAAAAAGAGGATTGCCTCCAAATTCTTCAGGACAACCTATAATGATTGACAGTTGGGTGTTCCAACAGGACGATGACCCCAAACACACATCAAAAGTGGTAAAGGAATGACTACATCAGGCTAGAATGAAGGTTGTAGGACGGCGTTCCCAAAGTCCTGACTTAAACGTGTGGACAATGCTGAAGAAACAAGTCCATGTCGGAAAACCAACAAAGTTAGCTGAACTGCACCATTTTTTTTTTCAAGAGGAGAGCTAAAAAAAAATCAACCAGAATCTTGTGGATGGCTACCAAAATTGCCGTATTTACAGTGAAACTTGCCAAGGGACATGCTACCAAATATTAACATTGCTCTATGTATACTTTTGGCCACATTTTCATCCATCCATCCATCCATTTTCTACCGCTTATTCGCTTTTTTTTTTGTCACCAACAAGTATGTGCTCCAATCACTCTATCACAAAATAATAAGAGTAGTAGTATTCGGATCAAACATTATTTTAGTTTTTTGAGTCCTTTTGTGTTTTCTGTTTGTTTTTGGACTCTTCCGATCCCTAGTTTTGCTCTTCCTTGTTTTATTCCGGTTGCCATGGTTTAATATTAGTTCCACCTGCTACTCGCTATGACGCGCACCTGTGTTTTGATTACTGCCCTTATTTAAGCCTGCCTTCTCCCTGTGTTCTGTCTGGATCTTTTGTTTGCTGTACGCAACTTTCACGTGGTAACCTGCGATGTCTTGTTCCGTGCTAAGGTTTATCTTACCTTCCCGTGCGGTCGGCACGCTACTTCTGGACTCTGTTCTCGGTGCTAGTTTAGCTTTAGCTTCCCGTGCGTAGGCACACGGTTCTTTTGCATTTTTGTACCAGTTATTTTACCAAGCTCTTACCTGCAATACTCGTCCGATTGGTCCATTTTGCATCTTGGGGTGACAAAACGCGCCTCACCATGCGTGCACCGTGTTTGGGGCACGTCCGACCGGCAGGAGGCTAAGGGGAAGACCCAGGACACACGTTGGGAAGACTATGTCTCCCGGCTGGCCTGGGAACGTCTCATGAGCTGGACGAAGTGGCCGAGGAGAGGAAAATCTGGGCTTCTCTGCTTAGGCTGCTGCCCCCGCGACCCGACCTCGGATAAACGGAAGAAAATGGATGGATTGTAACTGAAGCCATCAAAACTATGAATGAACATATGTGGTGTTATGTACAGAACAAAAAAAAGGTGAAATAACTGATAACATGTCTTGTAGGGGTGCGAATATTTGGGTGTCCCACGATTCGATTCAATATCAATTCTTGGGGTCGCGATACCATCATATATCGATTTTTTTCCATTCAACGCGATTCTCGATTCAAAAACGATATTTTTCCGATTCAAAACGATTCTGTATTCATTCAATACATAGGATTTCAGCAGGATCTATCCCAGTCTGCTGACATGCTAACGGAGTAGTAGATTTAAAAATTAAAAATAAAAAGCTTGTATAATTGTAAAGGACAATGTTTTATCAACTGATTGCAATAATGTAAATTTGTTTTAACTTATAAACGAACCAAAAATAAGACTTATTCTATCCCTGTGAAAACATTGGACACAGTGTGTTGTCAAGCTTACGAGATGCGATGCAAGTGTAAGCCACTGTGACACTATTGTTCTTTTGTTTTATTTTTATAAATGTCTAATGATAATGTCAGTGAGGGATTTTTAATCACTGCTATCCTGAAATGATAACTAATATTGATACTGTTGTTGGTGATATTCATTTTTGTTTCACTACTTTTGGTTTGTTCTGTGTCGTGTTTGTGTCTTCTCTCAATTGCTCTGTTTATTGCAGCTGTAAGTGTTGCTGGGCCAGGTTCGGTTTTGGAATTGGATTGCATATTATTGTATTGCTGTGTATTGGTTTGTTGGATTGATTTAAAAAAAAATATAGATTTAAAAAAAATGAGAATCGATTCTAAATCGCACATCGTGAGAATCGCGATTCGTATCCGAATCAATTTTTTCCCACACCCCTAATGTCTTATATTCCATCACTCCATCCATCCATCACCCTCGCTTATCCAAGGTCGGGTCGCGGGGTCAGCAGCCTAAGCAGGGAAGCCCAGACTTCCCTATCTCCAGCCACTTCGTCTAGCTCTTACCGGGGGATCCCGAGGCGTTCCCAGGCCAGCCGGGAGACATAGTCTTCCCAACGTGTCCTGGGTCTTCCCCGTGGCCTCCTACCAGCTGGACGTGCCCTAAACACCTCCCTAGGGAGGCGTTCGGGTGGCATCCTGACCAGATGCCCGAACCACCTCATCTGGCTCCTCTCGATGTGAAGGAGCAGCGGCTTTACTTTGAGTTCCTCCCGGATGGCAGAGCTTCTCACCCTATCTCTAAGGGAGAGCCCCGCCACACGGCGGAGGAAACTCATTTCGGCCGCTTGTACCCGTGATCTTATCCTTTCGGTCATGACCCAAAGCCCATGACCATAGGTGAGGATGGGAACGTAGATCGATCGGTAAATTGAGAGCTTTGCCTTCCGGCTCAGCTCTTTCTTCACCACAACGGATCGGTACAACGTCCACATTACTGAAGACGCCGCACCGATCCGCCTGTCGATCTCACGATCCACTCTTCCCTCACTCGTGAACAAGACTCCGGGCGAGAACCATGGACTCGGACTTGGAGGTGCTGATTCTCATTCCGGTCGCTTTACACTCGGCTGCGAACCGATCCCGGCCAGATGAAGCCATCCGGACTACATCATCTGCAAAAAGAAGAGACCTAATCCCGTGGCCACCAAACCGGAACCCCTCAACGCCTTGGCTGCGCCTAGAAATTCTGTCCATAAAAGTTATGAACAGAATCGGTGACAAAGGACAGCCTTGGCGGAGTCCAACCCTCACTGGAAACGTGTCCGTGTCTTATATTCTAGGTTCTTCAAAATAGCCACCCTTTGCTCTGATTACTGCTTTGCACACTCTTGGCATTCTCTCCATGAGCTTCAAGAGGTAGTCAATCAATCAATCAATGTTTATTTATATAGCCCCAAATCACAAATGTCTCAAAGGACTGCACAAATCATTACGACTACAACATCCTCGGAAGAACCCACAAAAGGGCAAGGAAAACTCACACCCAGTGGGCAGGGAGAATTCACATCCAGTGGGACGCCAGTGACAATGCTGACTATGAGAAACCTTGGAGAGGACCTCAGATGTGGGCAACCCCCCCCCCCCTCTAGGGGACCGAAAGCAATGGATGTCGAGCGGGTCTAACATGATACTGTGAAAGTTCAATCCATAGTGGCTCCAACACAGCCGCGAGAGTCCAGTTGAAGCGGATCCAAGACAGCAGCGAGAGTCCCGTCCACAGGAGACCATCTCAAGCGGAGGCGGATCAGCAGCGTAGAGATGTCCCCAACCGATACAGGCGAGCGTTCCATCCTGGGTCCCGACGAGCGGTCCATCCTGGGTCTCGACTCTGGACAGCCAGTACTTCATCTATGGTCATCGGACCGGACCCCCTCCACAAGGGAGGGGGGGACATAGGAGAAAGAAAAGAAGCGGCAGATCAACTGGTCTAAAAAGGAGGTCTATTTAAAGGCTAGAGTATACAAATGAGTTTTAAGGTGAGACTTAAATGCTTCTACTGAGGTGGCATCTCGAACTGTTGCCGGGAGGGCATTCCAGAGTACTGGAGCCCGAACGGAAAACGCTCTATAGCCCGCAGACTTTTTTTGGGCTCTAGGAATCACTAATAAGCCGGAGTCCTTTGAACGCAGATTTCTAGCCGGGACATATGGTACAATACAATCGGCAAGATAGGATGGAGCTAGACCGTGTAGTATTTTATACGTAAGTAGTAAAACCTTAAAGTCACATCTTAAGTGCACAGGAAGCCAGTGCAGGTGAGCCAGTACAGGCGTAATATGATCAAACTTTCTTGTTCTTCTCAAAAGTCTAGCAGCCGCATTTTGTACCAACTGTAATCTTTTAATGCTAGACATGGGGGGACCCGAAAATAATACGTTACAGTAATCGAGACGAGACGTAACAAACGCATGGATAATGATCTCGGCGTCTTTAGTGGACAAAATGGAGCGAATTTTAGCGATAATACGGAGATGAAAGAAGGCCGTTTTAGTAACGCTTTTAATGTGTGCCTCAAAGGAGAGAGTTGGGTCGAAGATAATACCCAGATTTTTTACCGAGTCACCTTGTTTTACTATTTGGTTGTCAAATGTTAAAGTCGTATTATTAAATAGAGGTCGGTGTCTGAAATTGCACACCTGAAATTGTTTTCACTTCACAGGTGTGCTTGCAGCTCATCCAGAGAATGACAAAAGTGTGCAAAGCAGTAATCAGAGCGAAAGGTGGCTATTTTGAAGAAACTAGAATACATCGGTACGGGGACAATCCTAGTGTGCGCTGTACTGTGGCTGCACTATGATCTTCATTCACTAAAGTGAGTCTGCAAACTGACTGACAGCCATCCACACCAGCTCGTTATGGGAACAATTACCTCCGAATCAACTGGTTCAAATTCTGTGGCAATAACTGAGGCCTTATTGTACCACAGTGGACCTCTTCTCATCTCCCCTCCGAGTGCATCATTTTGGGCTTGACCCCACGCACCTCTTGGACCCTCCCCCCTCCTTCTCCTCCCCCGGCTTCCCCACTCTTAATACCTTCCTGTCTCCATTATTGGCCCCTCGGAGGTCACGCTGTGTAAAGTCCTGAGTTGAGGGGTCGGGCCGTCACTCAGGCGGATGCCGAAAATAGGTGCGGTGCGGATTTTTTTAACCCGTGGAATAGCCGCGAGCTACACGGCGGTGACTTGTGTCTTTTTATCGTTCGCTTCCTTTTACACAGAGATTAGCGCGCATGTGTGTACTCGGAAGAATGCTCGACTATAAGTTGACTGAGCAGGTGGATACCAGTTGTCTGACCCACATACCAAAAGTGCTTGTTCACCTTCTTTAAAGGCCTACTGAAATGAGATTTTCTTATTTAAACGGGGATAGCAGGTCCATTCTATGTGTCACACTTGATCATTTCGCGATATTGCCATATTTTTTGCTGAAAGGATTTAGTAGAGAACATCGACGATAAAGTCCACAACTTTTGGTCGCTAATAAAAAAGCCTTTCCCATGCCGAAAGTCGCAGACGATGTGCGGGTGGCGTCACGGGTTTTAGGGCTCCTCACAACCTCACATTGTTTATAATGTGAGCCTCCAGCAGCAAGAGCTATTCGGACCGAGAAAGCGACAATTTCCCCATTAATTTCAGCGAGGGTGAAAGATTTGTGGATGAGGAAAGTTAGAGTGAAGCACAAAAAATAAAAAATATAAAATAAAAAGCGACGGCTCCAGGCGGCGGCGGCGGCGGGCTTCACGGTGGCAGAGGGGTTAGTGCGTCTGCCTCACAATACGAAGATCCTGCAGTCCTGGGTTCAAATCCAGGCTCGGGATCTTTCTGTGTGGAGTTTGCATGTTCTCCCTGTGAATGCGTGGGTTCCCTCCGGGTACTCCGGCTTCCTCCCACTTCCAAAGACATGCACCTGGGGATAGGTTGATTGGCGACACTAAATTGGCCCTAGTGTGTGAATGTTGTCTGCCTATCTGTGTTGGCCCTGCGATGAGGGGGCGACTTGTCCAGGGTGTACCCCGCCTTCCGCCCGATTGTAGCTGAGATAGGCGCCAGCGCCCCCCGCGACCCCGAAAGGGAATAAGCGGTAGAAAATGGATGGATGGATGGGCTCCAGGCGGCGGCAGTGGGACCGTTTCAGATGTAATTAGACACATTTACTAGGATAATTGTTATGTATCGACAAGGGGGAAGGAGACGACACAACAACAGGAGGTATAGCTCAATGGGTTTATTGAGTCTTTAATTAATACGTGGCGTGTGTATGCAACTATGTGTGTGGATGTTAGACTATGTGTGGAAATTAACACAATGTGAATTACCGTGGGTTTGTTGAAGGTGCGTGTCGGTTGTGGCAGCGTCCAAGTCCAGAGAGGAAGATCCAAAAGGGGTCGTGATCCAAGCAAGGTCCGTGGGGCAGGAGAGAAGCGTCCGAGGTCCAAATCCGGGTGAGGGGTCGAGAATCGGGGGAGGCAATCAGAATCCGGGTGGAAGTGCAAGGCAACGACTGAGGCACGAAAGCTGTGGGAACAGGAGACGACAAAAGGACGAAATCAGGGTCAGGCACAAGGAAGGCAAAAACGGGCAAGAGAGAAAGCACAAGAGGGGAGCCAGAGACGTGAGAGTTCACTGTAACCAGGGCTACCTTCCGTCGAGAAGCAGTCGGCGACGAGGCTCTTTATTCTGTCGCCTCTCATTAGTCCCAGGTGTGTCGTTGGGAGATTGCGCAACGAGCATGGGGGCGTGTCCTGCTTGGCTCACAGTGGAGCCTCTTGGTGTTCCCACAGCAGACAGTGTGTGTGCCATGACAATAATTCTGGAAAATCCCTTATCTGCTTATTGTTTTAATAGTGTTTTAGTGAGATTGTAAAGTCATACCTGGAAGTCGGATGAATGCGGTGAACGCCAGTGTCTCTCAGAGAAGCCAATGGAGGAGCCAAGATCACAGCTGCCTTTTTGAGCTGCAGGAGGAAGTCCCATAATCCACTGAAGTCTCCGGTAAAAAAAGAAAAGAAAAGGCGAAGACAGTGGCAGCGATTCAGATGTTATTAGACACATTTACAAGGATAATTCTGGAAAATCCCTTATCTGCTTATTGTGTTACTAGTGTTTTAGTGAGATTATATGGTACCTGAAAGTCGGAAGGGTGTGGCCACGGGTGCGGTGGAGCTAATAGTCCGCAGCAGCTGCAGGAGGACGCAAGCTCCGCTCATAACTACGGTAAGAGCCGACTTATTACCACAAATTTCTCACCGAAACCATGTTAGCTTGACCGCTCTGTTCCATAGTAAAGTTTCACCTTCGGGAATTTTAAACAAGGAAACACTGGCTGTGTTTGTGTTGCTAAAGGTATCCGCAATACACCGCTTCCCACCTACATCTTTCTTCTTTGACGTCTCCATTATTAATTGAACACATTTCAAAATATTCAGCAACACAGATGTCCAGAATACTGTGTAATTATGCGATTAAAGCAGACTACTTATAGTAAAAAAAAATGTCCGCTACAACCCGAAACGTCAAACGCACGTGTCATCAAATTTAAAATTGCAATTTAGTAAACTAAAAAGGCCGTATTGGCATGTGTTGTAATGTTAATATTTCATCATTGATATATAAACTATCAGACTAGTAGTGGGTTTCAGTAGGCCTCTCACTTCTTTCAGTTTTAAAAGTTTTTTAAGAGTTCAACATAGTTGCCGCGATTAGCAGAGCTCCTACTCTCATCATTTCCACGAAATGCGAGCTGCTGTTTGGCGAAGAAGCAGGTGGCATTGATGACATCTTTTAAAATAAATCGGTTCTCTTTTACTATTTTTAATTGTGGACACTGATGTGGAGTCACCGCTTTTCATACAAAACCAAGTCTATTTTCGTCATCCCAAACGTTTTTAGCGCGATCTAGCTTTGAATATGAGCGGCCCACCGCTCATGTTTGGTGAGGCTTCTTTGCAAATTCTTTAGGTCACAAAATCCCATTTGAGTACTCACACTTTCACGGGTTGAAAAAAGAAGGCAAGGAAAGCAGAAAAGGCGGTTTCTTGCAGAACATCCACAAAGCCAGTCTTTTCACGTATACCACTCCGTTTGGAAAGAGCGAGTAACTTTCCTTCCTGCTGATTGAAACAAACCATTCTGGTCTTCTTTTAGTAATTATCTCCTTCTTCGCTTCAAAGTCCACTTTAGAAAACTGTTTAAGTGCGGAAATTTAGTCATCCATGTTGAAAGTCGGGGTGCACGAGACGCAAAAAATAAGTCTCTGCGGCACTTACTCGCTGAGGCCACCGTGTGCCCCTATCGTGAGGCACGAGAACTGTTTGCCTCACCTCAGACTTTTTTCTCTGCCGTTTTGATGGCTCAACCAACACACAAAACATGTTACTCGCTGCGGCACTTGACCCGCTTACGCCACCGTATGTCTCTGATCATGAGCGCCCCTATCGTGAGGCACGAGAACTGTTTGCCTCACCTCAGACTTTTTTCTCTACCATTTTGAATGCTCAGCAACACACCGGAAAAGAGCGCGCTCTGTCCGCCCGGCAGACAGAGACGTTTACGAGGGACTGCGAAAATTCAGCGATTTTGAAGAAAAAAATCATCCAAATTGGTGAAGCTAAGTGAAAATTAAAAACTAACATCCTTCCATCCATTTTCTACCGCTTATTCCCTTTGGGGGAGTGGGTGCTTATCTCAGCTACAATCTGGCGGAAGGTGGAGTAGACCCTGGACAAGTCGCCACCTCATCGCAGTTAAAAACCAACAATTACACATATTTTCTCTTTACCTATTTTTTTATTTATCTGCATGATCACAGGTGAGACACTGCCTCCCCTGCCTCACTTGACCACATGTCACTGATGCAATCTAGTTCTCTCTTGCATGTAAACACTTTGATTGAGCTAGCATTGAAGGAAGCTGTGCCAGACTCCATAGAACTGGGGCGTCAAACTCATTTTTTATTGAGGGCCACGTCGCAATTATGACCGCGTATACCAGGGGTGGGCAATTAATTTTTACCGGAGGCCGCATGAGCAACCCGAGCACTGCTGGAGGGCCACACCAACAATATTTAAATACAATTTTGCCCAAATTATTTTTGATACAACGTAAGATAGATAAAAATAATAATAATATTAATAATAATAATGATTTCATTTAACCTAACTTAACTTTATACAAAAGCAGATTGCTGTTGATGGTTTTATTGTTAACACTTCCTGATGTTGTTCTCCGCCGCTTACTGCCAGCTGTGTCTCGCCATCAACACTGCCACGCCCCCGTCTGATGGTGCTCTGTCCTCAGCACCATGGACAGAGGCGGTGACCTTTGCTCCTGCAGGCAGCGCTGGCCACATCTCCCTCCACATATATATATATATATATATATATATATATATATATATATATATATGTACATAATATATAGTACATATGCATATACACATAATATATTTAATACACACAGTTTGAACAATAAAACTGTGTTTGAATCAGGGTTGTACGGTACACCGTTACTATAATAGTATCGCGGTACTAAAGGGTCAAAAACAGTACTAAACTCTGTTTGAAAAGTAGTTGTTCCCAACGAGCATGAAGGTGTGACATTGCTGGTTTTACAAGCAGAGGAGCATGTTCGGCAGCGCACAATCGCAGAGTACTTACAAGCAGACACAGTGTGTAGACAGAGAAGGGAGAATGGCATTATTTTGGCCTAAAAACTGACGATAAAGGTGAAACTATAACACTAAGACACCCCCAGGGAGAGGTGCTTTAAGTCATGGCTAGCTAGTTAGCAGCACTCATCAATCCGCGGTCTGCAGTGTTTGAGCTTCTTCTAAATCACTAATCCTCGCCCCCATGGTGACAATTAAAGTAAGTTTCTTACAAGTATCATCCCTGTAGGACGAGGAATAGCGTCAAAATGTAAACAAATGCCATGGGTGGATCTATATGTGACATCCACTGTAATGATACCAAGTACAAGAGCGTATCTCGTTGCTACTACTTTGATTATATCGATATTTTTCATGGTCAAAAAATCATTTTTCCCTTTTTTTCAAAATTCATATCATGTTTATAAATTCAGGAAATATATCCCTGTACAAATGAGGAATTTGAATATGACCACTGCATCATCCTGTAACGACTTGGTATCGGATCGATACTTACATTTGTGGTATCATCCAAAACTAATGTAAAGTATCAAACAACAGAAGAATAAGTGATTAGTACATTTTAACAGAAAAGTAGATAGAACATGTTAAAACGGAATATAAGCAGATGTTAACAGTATCAATCAATCAATCAATGTTTATTTATATAGCCCCGAATCACAAATGTCTCAAAGGACTGCACAAATCATTACGACTACAACATCCACGGAAGAACCCACAAAAGGGCAAGGAAAACTCACACCCAGTGTGCAGCGAGAATTCACATCCAGTGGGACGCCAGTGACAATGCTGACTATGAGAAACCTTGGAGAGGACCTCAGATGTGGGCAACCCCCCCCCTCTAGGGGACCGAAAGCAATGGACGTCGAGCGGGTCTAACATGATACTGTGAAAGTTCAATCCATAATGGCTCCAACACAGCCGCGAGAGTTCAGTTCAAGCGGATCCAAGACAGCAGCGAGAGTCCCGTCCACAGGAGACCATCTCAAGCGGAGGCGGATCAGCAGCGTAGAGATGTCCCCAACCGATACAGGCGAGCGTTCCATCCTGGGTCCCGACGAGCGGTCCATCCTGGGTCTCGACTCTGGACAGCCAGTACTTCATCCATGGTCATCGGACTGGACCCCCTCCATAAAGGAGGGGGGGACATAGGAGAAAGAAAAGAAGCAGCAGATCAACTGGTCTAAAAAGGAGGTCTATTTAAAGGCTAGAGTATACAAATGAGTTTTAAGGTGAGACTTAAATGTTTCTACTGAGGTAGCATCTCGAACTGTTACCGGGAGGGCATTCCAGAGTACTGGAGCCCGAACGGAAAACGCTCTGTAGCCCGCAGACTTTTTTTGGGCTCTAGGAATCACTAATAAGCCGGAGTCTTTTGAACGCAGATTTCTTGCCGGGACATATGGTACAATACAATCGGCAAGATAGGATGGAGCTAGACCGTGTAGTATTTTATACGTAAGTAGTAAAACCTTAAAGTCACATCTTAAGTGCACAGGAAGCCAGTGCAGGTGAGCCAGAACAGGCGTAATATCATCAAACTTTCTTGTTCTTGTCAAAAGTCTAGCAGCCGCATTTTGTACCAACTGTAATCTTTTAATGCTAGACATGGGGAGACCCGAAAATAATACGTTACAGTAATCGAGACGAGACGTAACAAACGCATGGATAATGATGTCGGCGTCTTTAGTGGACAGAATGGAGCGAATTTTAGCGATATTACGGAGATGAAAGAAGGCCGTTTTAGTAACGCTTTTAATGTGTGACTCAAAGGAGAGAGTTGGGTCGAAGATAATACCCAGATTCTTTACAGAGTCACCTTGTTTTATTATTTGGTTGCCAAATGTTAAAGTTGTATTATTAAATAGAGGTCGGTGTCTAGCTGGACCGATAATCAGCATTTCCATTTTTTTGGCATTAGGTTGCAAAAAGTTAGCGAACATCCATTGTTTAATTTCATTAAGACATGCTTCCAACTGACTACAGTCCGGCGTGTTGGTCAGCTTTACGGGCATGTAGAGTTGGGTGTCATCAGCATAGCAGTGAAAGCTAATACCGTATTTGCAACGGTAAATGAAAAAGTAGATTAATAATCAATTTTTACTGCTTGTTCTTTATAATGTTGACGAAATAATAGAATGATAAATGACACAAAATGTTACTGCATACGCCAGCAGACTAATTAGGAGCCTTTGTTTGTTTAGTTACTACTAAGAGACAAGTTGTCTAATAGGGGTAGGAAATATATCGATATATCGTGGGTTTGTTTCTGTGCGATACAGAAAAGGACTCTTTCGTGATATTTGAGTATACGTTCTCACGCAGTTGCTTTTAGCTGCGGGCATTACACTACAGGCGTTATTCACTCTTTCTTGTCTCTTCTTTTCACAAAGACATAAACAAGCGCACCTTCTTACAAACCTAATTTCCATATTACTTGGTAAATTGTGTTAGATGTAAATAGAAACGGAATAAAAAGATTTGCAAATCCTTTTCAACCCATATTCAATTGAATGTTTTGTTGTTCAAACTCATAAACTTAATTTTTTTTGCAAATAATAATTTACTTAGAATTCATGGCTGCAACACGTGCCAAAGTAGTTGGGAAAGGGCATGTTCACCACTGTGTTACATCACCTTTTCTTTTAACAACACACAATAAACGTTTGGGAACTGAGGAAACTAATTGTTGAAGCTTTGAAAGTGGAATTCTTTCCTGTTCCTGTTTTATGTAGAGCTTCAGTTGTTCAACAGTCCGGGGTCTCCGCTGTCGTATTTTACACTTCATAATGTGCCACACATTTTCCATGGGAGACAGGTCTGGACTGCAGGCGGGCCAGGAAAGTACCTGCATTCTTTTTTTTACGAAGCCACGCTGTTGTTACACTTGTCTTGCTGAAATAAGCAGGGGCGTCCATGATAACGTTGCTTGGATGACAACATATGTTGCTCCAAAACCTGTATGGACCTTTCAGTATTAATGGAGCCTTCACAGATGTGTAAGTTACCCATGCCTTGGTCACTAATACACCCCCATACCATCACAGATGCTGTATTTTGAACTTTGCGCCTATAAGAATCAGAATGGTTATTTTTCTCTTTGTTCTGGAGGACACCACATCCTCTGTTTCCAAATATAATTTGAAATGTGGACTGGTCAGACCACAGAACACCTTTCCACTTTGCATCAGTCCATCTTAGGTGAGCTCGGGCCCAGCCAAGCCGGCGGCATTTCAGGATATTGTTTATAAATGGGTTTGGGTTTGCATAGCAGAGTTTTAACTATCACTTACAGATGTAACGACCAACTGTAGTTACTAACAGTGGTTTTATGAAGTGTTCCTGAGCCCATGTGGTGATATCCTTTACACACTGATGTCGTTTTTTTATGCAGTACTGCCTGAGGGCTCGAAAGCCCGTAGTATCATCGCTTATGTTTAGTGATTTCTCCAGAGTCTCTGAACTTTTTGATGATTTTACGGACCGTGGATGGTAAAATCCCTAAATTCTTTGCAATACCTCGTTAAGAAATGTTGTTCTAAAACTGTTCGACAATTTGCTTACAAAGTGGTGACCCTCGCCCCATCCTTGTTTGTGAATTACTTAGCATTTCATGGAAGCTGCTTTTATACCCAATCATGGCACCCACCTGTTCCCAAATAGCCTGCACACCTGTGGGATGATCCATATAAGTGTTTGATGAGCATTCCTCAACTTTATCAGTATTTATTGCCACCTTTCCCAACTTCTTTGTCAAGTGTTGCGGGCATCAAATTTTAAAGTTAATGATTATCTGCAACAACAAAAAAAAAGGTTTATCAGTTTGAACATGAAATATGTTGTCTTTGTAGCATATTCAACTGAATATGGGTTGAAAATTATTTGCAAGCAGGGAAGCCTGCTTAGGCTGTTGTAAGCAGACATTTAGGCTTTGTAAGCTGTTACTATTTTATTTAAGTACAAAATTGTCCTTTGATTGCAATAAGAAACATGTACTCTAAGATTTTTTTGTTAAAATAAAGCCAATAATTAATTTTTTTGTGGTCCAAGATATTTAGAAAAGTATCAAAAAGTATCGAACATATTGGTATCGGGGCAACTGTAGTTTGAATGTACAAACCCCGTTTCCATATGAGTTGGGAAATTGAGTTGGATGTAAATATAAACGGAATACAATGATTTGCAAATCATTTTCAACTTATATTCAATTGAATGCACTACAAAGACAAGATATATATTTCATTTATTTATTTTTTGTATAATAATTGACTTAGAATTTCATGGCTGCAACATGTGCCAAAGTAGTTGGGAAAGGGCATGTTCACCACTGTGTTACATCACCTTTTCTATTAACAACACTCAATAAACGTTTGGGAACTGAGGAAACTAATTGTTGAAGCTCTGAAAGTGGAATTCTTTCCCATTCTTGTTTTATGTAGAGCTTCAGTCGTTCAACAGTCCGGGGTCTCCGCTGTCGTGTTTTACGCTTTATAATGCGCCACACATTTTCCATGGGAGACAGGTCTGGACTGCAAACAGGCCAGGAAAGTACCCGCACTCTTTTTTTCTTACGAAGCCACGCTGTTGTAACTCGTGCTGAATATGGCTTGGCATAGTCTTGCGGGACGGCGTGGCGCAGTGGAAGAGTGGCCGTGCACAACCCGAGGGTCCCTGGTTCAAATCCCACCTAGTACCAACTTTGTCACGTCCGTTGTGTCCTGAGCAAGACACTTCATCCTTGCTCCTGATGGGTGCTGGTTGGCGCCTTGCATGGCAGCTCCCTCCATCAGTGTGTGAATGTGTGTGTGAATGGGTAAATGTGGAAGTAGTGTCAAAGCGCTTTGAGTGCCTTGAAGGTAGAAAAGCGCTATACAAGTACAACCCATTTATTTATCATTTAAATAAGCAGGGGCGACCATGTGGTTAGTTGCCATACCACGAGTTATCAATCAATCAATAAATCAATCAATGTTTATTTATATAGCCCCAAATCACAAATGTCTCAAAGGACTGCACAAATCATTACGACTACAACATCCTCGGAAGAACCCACAAAAGGGCAAGGAAAACTCACACAAGTGGGCAGAGAGAATTCACATCCAGTGGGACGCCAGTGACAATGCTGACTATGATAAACCTTGGAGAGGACCTCAGATGTGGGCAACCCCCCCTCTCTAGGGTACCGAAAGCAATGGATGTCGAGCGGGTCTAACATGATACTGTGAAAGTTCAATCCATAGTGGCTCCAACACAGCCGCGAGAATTCAGTTCAAGCGGATCCAAGACAGCAGCGAGAGTCCCGTCCACAGGAAACCATCTCAAGCGGATCAGCAGCGTAGAGATGTCCCCAACCGATACAGGCGAGCGGTCCATCCTGGGTCCCGACGAGCGGTGCATCCTGGGTCTCGACTCTGGACAGCCAGTACTCCATCCATGGTCATCGGACCGGACCCCCTCCACAAGGGAGGGGGGGACATAGGAGAAAGAAAAGAAGCGGCAGATCAACTGGTCTAAAAAGGAGGTCTATTTAAAGGTTAGAGTATACAGATGAGTTTTAAGGTGAGACTTAAATGCTTCTACTAGAACCCGTGTTACACGTACCGCAGTTTGAGAATCCCTGAGATGAATGTAAACAGGGACTTCACACACAAGTGTGGCAATGGAAGAGTTTGCCATGGATTATAGCTGCCGGGGATGAAAAAAAAAAATTGCTTCAGGGTGTTCCGCGTGCAGGATGCCTGCCACGGTGCTGGAGCCCTGCAATGTAAATCAAATCATGCTCTCGCTTGCATAAATCAATCCCATCCCCGACAGGCACAGTTCTGAATGCGCCTGCATGACGGACCACATTCCCAAGCAGCGTCTCCACCTGCTAAAAGACTCATCAGGGCTCCACGCCGCACCCCCACCACCCACCCACCCCCGCCTTTTTCTCCTTTGCTGCAACACCAGCATACTTCTTAAGGTGGTGTACCTGGTTAACTGACACAATGGTGACAAATGGGCCGCCGCGTTGGAAGTGCGTGCGATTCGCTACCATTACCTGCAGAGCAGAGCAAAGACGAATTGGTTTACTTTAAAACCGAAGACGGGTGGCCACAGGAGTACTTAACAGCACCGGGGGCAGAGCACACCTTAAACTCTGGCACGCAGGCCAAATTTGGCCCGCCGTGTAATTTCATTTGATCCCTTGAGGCAATATTAATTTAACATTAGAGTTGGCCCGCCGCTGTAACACCACATTCACCGCTAATACTCATACCCGTCAACCCTCCCAATTTTACCGGGAGACTCCCGAAGATCAGTGCCCCTCCCAAATTTCCAACCGGACAATAATACTGGGGGCCGGCGGTAAAAGCACCGCTTTTGGCGTTCTCTACATCAATCAATCAATCAATGTTTACTTATATAGCCCTAAATCACTAGTGTCTCAAAGGGCTGCACAAACCACTACGACATCCTCGGTAGGCCCACATAAGGGCAAGGAAAACTCACACCCAGTGGGACGTCGGTGACAATGATGACTATGAGAACCTTGGAGAGGAGGAAAGCAATGGATGTCGAGCGGGTCTAACATGATACTGTGAAAGTTCAATCCATAATGGATCCAACACAGTCGCGAGAGTCCAGTCCAAAGCGGATCCAACACAGCAGCGAGAGTCCCGTTCACAGCGGAGCCAGCAGGAAACCATCCCAAGCGGAGGCGGACCAGCAGCGCAGAGATGTCCCCAGCCGATACACAGGCAAGCAGTACATGGCCACCGGATCGGACCGGACCCCCTCCACAAGGGAGAGTGGGACATAGAAGAAAAAGAAAAGAAATGGCAGATCAACTGGTCTAAAAAGGGAGTCTATTTAAAGGCTAGAGTATACAAATGAGTTTTAAGGTGAGACTTAAATGCTTCTACTGAGGTGGCATCTCGAACTGTTACCGGGAGGGCATTCCAGAGTACTGGAGCCCGAAATGAAAACGCTCTATAGCCCAAAGACTTTTTTTGGGCTTTGGGAATCACTAATAAGCCGGTGTCCTTTGAACGCAGATTTCTTGCCGGGACATATGGTACAATACAATCGGCAAGATAGGATGGAGCTAGACCGTGTAGTATTTTATACGTAAGTAGTAAAACCTTAAAGTCACATCTTAAGTGCACAGGAAGCCAGTGCAGGTGAGCCAGTACAGGCGTAATGTGAT
The DNA here is from genome assembly GCF_033978795.1 of Nerophis ophidion. Lineage (NCBI taxonomy): Eukaryota > Metazoa > Chordata > Actinopteri > Syngnathiformes > Syngnathidae > Nerophis > Nerophis ophidion. The sequence goes on from NC_084634.1 coordinate 33,024,377, forward strand.
CAAACTTTCTTGTTCTTGTCAAAAGTCTAGCAGCCGCATTTTGTACCAACTGTAATCTTTTAATGCTAGACATGGGGAGACCCGAAAATAATACGTTACAGTAATCGAGGCGAGACGTAACAAACGCATGGATAATGATCTCGGCGTCTTTAGTGGACAGAATGGAGCGAATTTTAGCGATATTACGGAGATGAAAGAAGGCCGTTTTAGTAACGCTTTTAATATGTGACTCAAAGGAGAGAGTTGGGTCAAAGATAATACCCAGATTTTTTACCGTGTCGCCTTGTTTAATTGTTTGGTTGTCAAATGTTAGAGTTGTATTATTAAATAGAGTTCGGTGTCTAGCAGGACCGATCATGTCGCAGCACATGTCGCCACGTCTGCTTTTCTTCCATAAAAACAGCGTGCCGGCCCACTCACATAATATATGCGGCTCATACACACACACAAGAGTATGCAATGCATACTTGGTCAACAGCCATACAGGTCACACTGAGGGTGGCCGTATAAACAAGGTTAACACTGTTACAAATATGCGCCACACTGTGGACCCACAGCAAACAGGAATGACAAACACATTTCGGGAGAACATCCGCACCGTAACACAACATAAACACAACCGGAAAAATACCCAGAACTCCTTGCATCACTAACTCATACGGGACGCTACAATATACACCCCCACTACCACCAAACCCCGCCCCAAATCAAACCCGCCGCCGAAAAAAGGCATTAAAATTTTGTTTTATTTTATTTGATATGCCATTGATATCTTTTAATTATTATTATTTGAAACTGGATTCTGCATGTCACTATAAAGTTATATAAGACTTGCTCGGTCAATATTCAATGCAAAACTTGTTTGGGTCCCCATTAAAGGGTTAATTTGTTCAACCTCGGCCCGCGGCTTTGTTCAGTTTTAAATGTTGGCCCGCTCTGTATTTGAGTATGACACCACTGCCTTAGAGCAAAGGGTACTGCGAGGGACCATTTCAGCAAAACACGCTTGAAACACTGCAAAATCCAAAACCAGTGAAGTTGGCACGTTGTGTAAATGGTAAATAAAAACAGAATACAATGATTTGCAAATCCTTTTCAACCTATATTCAATTGAATAGACTGCAAAGACAAGATATTTAATGTTCAAACAAGTAAACGTTGTTATTTTTTGCGAATATTAGCTCATTTGGAATTTGATGCCTGCGGCATGTTTCAAAAAAGCTGGCACAAGTGGCAAAAAAGACTGACCAGAGTTGAGGAATGCTCATCAAACACTTATTTGGGAACAGGTAATTGGGAACAGGTGGGTGCCATGATTGGGTATAAAAGCAGCTTCCATTAAATGCTCAGTCGTTCACAAACAAAGATGGGGCGAGGGTCACCACTTTGTGAACAAATGTGTGAGTAAACCGTCAAAAAGCCTAAGAACAACATTTCTCGACATTTAGGGATTTCGCCATCTACGGTCCGTATTATCATCAAAAGCTTCAGCGAGTGTAGAGAAATCCCAGCACGTAAGCAGCAATACCCGTGACTTTCGCTCCCTCAGGTGGTACTGCATCAAAAACCGACATCCTTGTGTAAAGGATAACACCACATGGGCTCAGGAAAACATCATAAAACCACTGTCAGTAACTTCAAAGACCTGATGGTGACCTTCTATCGCTCGGCTGTGAAAGCCTACTGACGTAGTGCATAACAGTGTGGTACGCCAGCTGCACTGAAGCAGACAAACAGGCCATTCAGAGGGTCATAAAGTCTGCACAAAAAATCATCGGCTGCCCCCTCCCCTCTCTGAAGGATTTACATAACTCTCGTTGCCTCAAGAAAGCAAAAACCATCACCAAAGACAACACACACCCTGGCTACCACCTGTTCCACCTGCTACCATCGGGCAGGCGCTACAGGTGCCGGAACAAACAGGCTCAGAGACAGCTTTTTTTCCCAGAGCCGTCGCCATGTTGAACTCTAACTTATAATAATAATAATTCACCCCTGTACAATATCCTGCCCTAATACCCTACTGTGCAATACTACCCTTCGAGTGCAATACGTCCGACACTGATTGTTTTTTATTACTTCGATACTCTTGTCTTGTTCTGTATATTGTACAGTATTTTGTATTTCTATAGTGTTTTGTATATTGTACAGGATTGCTTGTTATTTTTATTGGATAGTAGTCTGTTTATTTCAATTGTTAGTTTTTCCTTTATTACCTCTTGTGTTATTTATTTTACCCCATATTTGTTCCCACAACCGCACCTTAAGTTGGAGTCTTTAAGCTCGTTATATGCAAATATAATGGCAATAAAGTCTATTCTATTCTACAGTTTGTCGCTACATCTGTAAGCGCAAGTTAAAACTCTACGATGCAAAGCAAAAGCCATTTATCAACAACACCCAGAAACGCCACCAGCTTGTCTGGGCCCGAGCTCATGTAAGATGGACTGATGCAAAGTTGAAAAGTGTTTTGTGGTCTGACGAGTCCACATTTCAGATTATTTTTGGAAACTGTGAAGGCCGTGTCCTCCGGAACAAAGAGGAAATAACCATCCGGATTGTTATAGGCACAAAGTTGAAAAACCAGCATTATGAAGCCTAAAATACGACAACAGAGACCCCGGACTGTTGAACAACTTAAAGGTGAACATTATCACCAGACCTATGTAAGCGTCAATATATACATTGATGTTGCAGAAAAAAGACCATATATTTTTTTTAAATATTTCCGAACTTCAAGCACATTACAAACATCGAGTCGAATCAGCTCTGTTATTTTCCATTTTTCCGACTGTTTTCCGTACCTTGGAGACATCATGCCTCGTCGGTGTGTTGTCGGAGGATGTAACAACACTAACAGGAAGGGATTCAAGTTGACAAAAGTCCCGTTTTGTCTGCACATTTTACCGGCGATGTTACAGCAGACATGGCACAGAGATTTGTGGATATCCTGCGACACTCAAAGCAGATGCATTTGCAACGATAAAGTCAACAAAATCACAAAGGTGAGTGTTGTTGTTGTTATTGACTTATGTGCTAATCAGACATATTTGGTCACGGCATGACTGCCAGCTAATCAATGCTAACATGGTATTTGGGCTAGCTCTATGTACATTTGTAGCTATATTTGCATCCAGGCTTTTCCTCCACCCACATTTAATACCAAACAAACACTTACCTATCGACGGATTTAAGTTGCTCCTGCACATTATACCGGCGATGCTACGACAGACATGGCACAGAGATGTATGGATACCCTGCGACACTAAATCATTGCTTAGAAGGCGATCGCCGAATAGCTTCAATAGCTATTCGCTCTATAGCTTCAGTTTCTTCTTCAATTTCGTTTTCGCTATCTGCCTCCACACTCCATCCATCCGTTTCAAAACATGCGTAATCAGTTGAACCGCTGAAATCCGAGTCTGAATCCGAGCTAATGTCGCTATATCTTGCTGTGCTATCTGCCATGTTGGCATCACTAAATGACGTCACAGGAAAATGGACGATGGATTTAAAGATAGCGAAAATCAGGCACTTTAAAGCCTTTTTTCCGGATATTCCATGATGGGTAAAATAAAAATAAAAAACTTCGAAAAATAAAATAAGCCACTGAGAACTGATTTTTATTAGTTTTAACCCTTCTGAAATTGTGATAATGTTCCCCTTTAAGCTATGCATCAAGCAAGAATGGGAAAGAATTCCACCTGAAAAGTTTCAAAAATGAAATCTCCTGATGATTGAGGGAACCCCTCATGAAACAGTTCTGTAGAGATGAAGTAGTCTTGTGATTTTTCCCATACATATATTGCGCTCTACAACGGTATTGAGCACTATTCTTTGGATAATCTAAGTAAGACATATATATATGTATATATATATGTATGTTATATGTATATATATGTTCAAAACAAGATGGAATAATCACAACGCCTCCTTTAGAAACCAGACTTTGCGGAATTCTACAGAACTCAGCAAACACATTTGGAACCTCAAAGACAATAATGTTGAATATTCAATAACATGGCAAATTCTTGCATCCAGCACACCTTACAACAGTGGTAATAAAAGATGCAACCTATGCTTAAAAGAGAAACTGTTTATTATATATCATCCAGATCTATCATCCCTCAACAAGCGCAGTGAAATCATTTCAACATGCCGCCGCAGACGGAAACACCTCCTAGGTAACACATGAGCCAATCACCACACCCTACGCCTGCTTGTACCCACCCACTCTGTGCCCTATATGAACCATTGTATGTGAATGCTTCCATTAAAATCTCCTGATGATTGAGGGAACCCCTCATGAAACAGTTCTGTAGAGATGAAGTAGTCTTGTGATTTTTTCCCACTCCTACATATTGCGCTCTACCACGGTATCGAGCACTATTCTCTGGATAATCCAATCAAGATATATATATATATATATATATATATATATACAATAAGGCCTTAAGTTTGACACTTGTTCTCTAGCCTGAAGAGTCCCTTAGTTCCTCATACTAAAAACAACCCCACATCATGATGCTGCCACCACCATGCTTCACTGTCGGGATGATATTAACCTAGCGATGAGCAGTGCCTGGTTCCCTTCAAACATGACGCCTGGCATTCACACCAAAGAGTTCAATCTTAGTGTCATCAGACCACATGATTTGGTTTCTCATGATCTGAGAGTCTTTTAAGTGAATGTTGGCAAACTTTGTTACTAAAAATATGGCTTCAATCAATCAATCAATGTTTATTTATATAGCCCCAAATCACAAATGTCTCAAAGGACTGCACAAATCATTACGACTACAACATCCTCGGAAGAACCCACAAAAGGGCAAGGAAAACTCACACCCAGTGGGCAGAGAGAATTCACACCCAGTGGGACGCCAGTGACAATGCTGACTATGAGAAACCTTGGAGAGGACCTCAGATGTGGGCAACCCCCCCTCTCTAGGGGACCGAAAGCAATGGATGTCGAGCGGGTCTAACATGATGCTGTGAAAGTTCAATCCATAGTGGCTCCAACACAGCCGCGAGAGTTCAGTTCAAGCGGATCCAAGACAGCAGCGAGAGTCCCGTCCACAGGAAACCATCTCAAGTGGATCAGCAGCGTAGAGACGTCACCAACCGATACAGGCGAGCGGTCCATCCTGGGTCCCGACGAGCAGTCCATCCTGGGTCTCGACTCTGGACAGCCAGTACTTCATCCATGGTCAAAGGACCGGACCCCCTCCACAAGGGAGGGGGGGACATAGGAGAAAGAAAAGAAGCGGCAGATCAACTGGTCTAAAAAGGTGGTCTATTTAAAGGCTAGAGTATACAGATGAGTTTTAAGGTGAGACTTAAATGCTTCTACTGAGGTAGCATCTCAAACTGTTACCGGGAGGGCATTCCAGAGTACTGGAGCCCGAACGGAAAACGCTCT
>NC_084634.1:33034795-33117295 GCF_033978795.1 Nerophis ophidion
TATCATACTTGCCAACCCTCCCGGATTTATTGGGAGACTCCCGATATTCAGCGCTTCTCCCGAAAATCTCCCGAAATTCAGGCGGAGCTGGAGAGGGCGTGGCCTGAGTGACGTGTATAAAGAGCGTGTCTGCCCAATGACGTTATAACTGTAGAATGATCGAGGGTGAGTGCTTGGTTTCTCATGTGGGTTTATTGTTAGGCAGTTTCAGAAACGTCCTCCAAGCGCGGTAAAACAACACACAACAACAGCAGTCCGCTTTCGTCTACCGTAAAGCAGTTTGTCTGCCTTAAACAGCGATGTTGTGACACTCTTAAACAGGACAATACTGCCATCTACTGTACATGCGTATGGTTAGATAAACAAGGATGGACAATTCAACCCTTAACTCAACAATGAGTAGATGAGTGTTATGTGTGTGTAAATGTGTAAATAAATAAATACTGAAATTCAAGTATTACTTTTATATATATATATATATATATATATATATATATATATATATAGCTAGAATTCACTGATATATATGAAATACTTGACTTGGTGAATCTAGCGGTAAGGTAAATATACACCTCCCCTCTTAACCACGCCCAACCCTGCCCACAACCACAAACCCCGCCCCCCACCCCCCACCTCCCGAAATCGGAGGTCTCAAGGTTGGCAAGGATGTACTATATACGTATTTTCTCTTGTTTCATTGAAAATAAATACTTATGAGACACAACTGTGTCAAAATCATGATATCTATTTTTTCATGTTTGAAATAAGAAATTATCACTTCAAAAAAGTAGTTTTATATGTGTGAGTGTTGATGACCCGGCTTTGCAACAGTTGATATTCTAGTTTTTAAGTATGTTTTACTCAATATAGGTCATCAAATCTCAGCAACAAGCTGTAATATCTTACTGTGATCATTAGGGACCAAAACAGTTAAAACAATGAAAAGACTCTAACATAAAATCTGCGTAGTGAGAATTATTATCTTAGTAGACAGAAAATAAGCAAATATCACCCTTATTTGAGATATATAAAAGCCTACTGAAATGAGATTTTCTTATTTAAACGGGGATAGCTGGTTCGCGATATTGCCATATTTTTGTTGAAAGGATTTAGTAGAGAACATCGATGATAAAGTTCGCAACTTTTGGTCTTCAATAAAAAAGCCTTGCCTGTACCGGAAGTAGCAGACGATGTGCGCGTAACGTCACGGGTACTAGAAAAGAAAAAAAAAAAAAAGGCGACGGCAGGCGGTGTTTCAGATGTAATTAGACACATTTACTAGGATAATTCTGGAAGATTCCTTATCTGCTTATTGTTTTGATAGTGTTTTAGTGAGATTGTAAAGTCATACCTGAAAGTCGGATGGCTGCGGTGAACGCCAGTGTCTCTGAAAGAAGACGAAGAGCCAAGATCACAGCTGCTTTTTTGAGCTGCAGGAGGAGGTCCCATAATCCACCGAAGTCTCCGGTAAGAGCCGACTTAATATCACAATTTTCCCATCCAAAAAGTTGCTGGTAGACGTAGAGAAACATGTTCGCTTGACCGCTCTGTGTTAAAGAACTTCTGAAACCCACTACTATCGACCACGCAGTCTGATAGTTTATATATCAATGATGAAATATTAACATTGCAACACATGCCAGTACGGCCTTTTTAGTTTACTAAATTGTAATTTTAAATTTCCCGGGAGTTTCGTCTTGAAAATGTCGTGTAATGATGACGTGTAAGCAAGACGTCACAGGTTTTTAGGAAGTATGAGCGCTGCAGACACAGCTAAAAGTTGTCTGCTTTAACGGCACAATTACACAGTATTTTGGACATCTGTGTTGCTGAATATTTTCCAATTTGTTCAATTAATAATGGAGAAGTCACAGTTGAAAGATGGAGATGGGAAGCTTTAGCCTTAGCCACACAAACACACGGTGATTCCTTGTTTAAAATTCCTGGAGGTGAAGCTTTACTATGGATCAGAGCGTGGTCAAGCGTACATGAATCATGACGGAATGTCAACCAGCAGGTTTCGGTGAGAACATTTTGGTTATAAAGTCGCTTTTTACCAGAGAAAAGCTGAGCTTGTGACGTCCATGAAGCTGCCGTCGACTTCCCTGAGACACTGACCTCAACACACCCGTGGAGACACAACTCCGACTATCAGGTACTATTAAACTCACTAAAACACTAGCAACACAATAGAAAGATAAGGGATTTCCCAGAATTATCCTAGTAAATGTGTCTAAAAACATCAGAATCCGTCCCAAAGCAATCGCGTTTTTTTTTTCTTTTTTCTAGCCCTTCGCTATCAATATCCTCAAACACGAATCTTTCATCCTCGCTCAAATTAATGGGGAAATTGTCGTTTTCTCGGTCCGAATAGCTCTTTTTGTTGGAGGCTCCCCTTAAAATCAATGTGAATATGTGAGGAGCCCTCACACTTGTGACATCATTGTCTGCGACTTACGGTAAAGGCAGGGCTTTTCTCTTAGCACCGAAATTTGCGAACTTTATCATCGATGTTCTCTACTAAATCCTTTCAGCAAAAATATGGCAATATCGCGAAATGATCAAATACGACACATAGAATGGACCTGCTATCCCCGTTTAAATAAGAAAATCTCATTTCAGTTGGCATGTAAAGCTTCACAACAAACAAAGAAACACCAGCTGTGTCTCGGTGCTAAAGGCAGCTGCAATCCACCGCTTTCCACCAACAGCATTCTTCTTTGACGTCTCCATTATTAATTGAACAAATTGCAAAAGATTCAGCAACACAGATGTCCAAATTACTGTGTAATTATGCGATGAAAAAAGATGACTTTTAGCCGTGTGTGGTGCTGGGCTAATATTTCCGTTACAACCCGAGACGTCACGCGCACACGTCATCATTCCGCAAAATTTTCAATAAGAAACTCCGCAGGAAATTTAAAATTGTAATTTAGTAAACTAAAAAGGCCGTATTGGCATGTGTTGCAATGTTAATATTTCATCATTGATATATAAACTATCAGACTGCGTGGTGGGTAGTAGTGGCTTTCAGTAGGCTTTTAACGCAGAGCGGTCAAACGAACATGTTTCTCTACGTCAACCAGCAAGTTTTTGGATGGGAAAATTGTGATATTAAGTCGGCCCTTACCGGAGACTGCGTGGTGGGTAGTAGTGGGTTTCAGTAGGCCTTTAATCTTACTTACATTTCAGTTTTTGCAGTGCGCTGTTAGAAACGGCCCTCTGAGGGCCCAACATAGCTGCGACGTGGCCCTCGGTGGCCCTCAACGACTTTGACACCCTTCCACTAGACCAGGGGTCACCAACCTTTTTGAAACCAAGAGCTACTTCTTGGGTACTGATTAACGCGAAGGGCTACCAGTTTGCCGCGATGAGGTGGCGACTTGTCCAGGGTGTACCCTGCCTTCCGCCCGACTGTAGCTGAGATAGGCGGTAGAAAATGGATGGATGGATGTGCTACCAGTTTGATACACACTTAAATAAATTGCCAGAAATAGCCTATTTGCTCAATTGACCTTTAACTCTATGTTGTTATTAATAATTAATGATATTTATCTTTGTGGAAACACTGATCATCTTAATGATCTCTCACAATAAATATATATGTTTGATGACATGTTTTAAATGGGTTAAAATCCAATCCGCACATTGTTAGTGTCACGCCTATGGTTCATGTTTTGTTTTGGTCATGCTATGTTTACTTTTTTGGACATTTAGTTCTGTTTTGCATTTCCTTGTTTGTCTTGTTACCATGCCAACTGATTTAGTTTCCATCCTTCATGTCTGATCGTGAGTTTTGTAAGGCCATACTACCCTGAGCATCCCCAATCTCATCTGTTCTCAAAGCTAAGCAGTGTCTGGCCTGGTTAGTACTTGGATGGGAGACTGCCGAAAAATACTTTGGACTCTAAGTTCCTTTTTTTTCACTCCCTGTTTTGTTACCATGACGACCAATCAGTTCACCTGTCTTGTCTCACACCTGTTTTCACTTATCATGTTCATTATTTAAGCCACAGTTACCAGGTAGTCAGTCTGGGAACATCACGTCCTTCACAACCTCGATTATCTGCTTCATGCCTTGCTATGCTGTGCATTTTGTCCACGTAAGTTTTTCAATCAATCAATCAATCAATGTTTATTTATATAGCCCCAAATCACAAATGTCTCAAAGGACTGCACAAATCATTACGACTACAACATCCTCGGAAGAACCCACAAAAGGGCAAGGAAAACTCACACCCAGTGGGCAGGGAGAATTCACATCCAGTGGGACGCCAGTGACAATGCTGACTATGAGAAACCTTGGAGAGGACCTCAGATGTGGGCAACCCCCCCCCCTCTAGGGGACCGAAAGCAATGGATGTCGAGCGGGTCTAACATGATACTGTGAAAGTTCAATCCATAGTGGCTCCAACACAGCCGCGAGAGTTCAGTTCAAGCGGATCCAAGACAGCAGCGAGAGTCCCGTCCACAGGAAACCATCCCCAACCGATACAGGCGAGCGGTCCATCCTGGGTCCCGACGAGCGGTCCATCCTGGGTCTCGACTCTGGACAGCCAGTACTTCATCCATGGTCATCGGACCGGACCCCCTCCACAAGGGAGGGGGGGACATAGGAGAAAGAAAAGAAGCGGCAGATCAACTGGTCTAAAAAGGAGGTCTATTTAAAGGCTAGAGTATACAGATGAGTTTTAAGGTGAGACTTAAAACAGTTTTTGTCATTCATGCCGTAGCACAAGTGTTTTGTTACATGTTTATAGTTTATAGCCTTTGTACTAGTCTTTTGTTTCATAGCCCAAGTTTTGTACCCCCATTGTGAGCGCTTTTTGTTTGTTCCTGTTTTAGTTTATGAGTAAATAAATGATGTACCTACCTTCACGCCGTTTCCACCCCCATTCGCTTCGCACCTCGGGAAAACAACCCAAGACCAAGTCCAAGCCTGAGAGTTAGAATATATAACAAATTGGACCAAGCTATATTTCTAACAATTTCTTCTAGATTTTTCAGAATTAAAAAAATAAAAAAAATTCAAAAGACTTTGACATAAGATGTAATTTTCATTCTACGGATTTTCTAGATTTGCCGGACTAATTTTTTTGAATTTGAATCATAAGTTTGAAGAAATATTTCACAAATATATTCTTCGTTGAAAAAACAGAAGCTAAAATGAAAAATTCAATTAAAATGTATTTATTATTCTTTACAATAAAAAAAATAAATTTACTTGAACATTGATTTAAATTGTCAGGAAAGAAGAGGAAGGAATTTAAAAGGTCATGTGTTTAAAATTCCTAAAATAATTTATAAGGTTCTATTTATTCTCTCAAATTGTCTTTCTGGAAGTTATAAGAAGCAAAGTAGAAAAAAATACATTAATTTATTCAAACAGGTGAAGACCAAGTCTTTAAAATATTTTCTTGGATTTTCCAATTCTATTTGATTTTTGTCTCTCTTAGAATTTAAAATGTCAAGCATAGCGAGACCAGCTTACTAGTAAATAAATAAGATTTAAAAAATTGAGGCAGCTCACTGGTAAGTGCTGCTATTTGAGCTATACTCTACCAACCGGGCGGTTTAGCTCGGTTGGTAGAGTGGCCGTGCCAGCAACTTGAGGGTTGCAGGTTCGATTCCCGCTTCTGCCAACCTAGTCACTGCCATCGTGTCCTTGGGCAAGACACTTTACCCACTTGCTTCCAGTGCCACCCACACTGGTTTGAATGTAACTTAGATATTGGGTTTCACTATGTAAACGCGCTTTAAGTCACCAGAGAAAAAGCGCTATTTAAATATAATTCACTTGACAAAATATAATTCACTTTTATTAGATTATTAGATAGTACTTTATTCATTCCGTCAGGAGAGTTCCTTCAGGAAAATTACAATTTTCAGCACAAACCCATTCAAGATCAGACAAACATTACAGGGAGACAGAACAGGATCGCTGACGGGACTGCCGGCTTCCAGCGCCCCTTACAAAAAAAGATGAAATACAGGTAAACAAGGGGGGGGGGGGATAGAAGATTAAAATGAAATAAAAAAATCGGTCTTAGCCTGGGCCTTGGAGAAGGGGTGCAGACTGAGGCCAAGGGAAAAAACAAAACAAAAACATTTTACCATCTACGGTCCGTAGAACAGGCCAGCGGGCTACTCATCTGGTCCTTACGGGCTACCGCGTTGGTGACCCCTGCACTAGACTATAACCCCCCCCCCCTGCGGGCCATGAGGGTACCAGAAGACGCACACGTAGGATTTACCGCCATGATTGGGTCACACCTGCAGACTCCAACTTCCAGGCGTCACACTCCACTGAACGGAAGTCTGATCCCTGATAAGGATTGCGACCTGGGGAGCGAAACGGTGAAACTTTCAGGGGGGGAGGAGAAAGACGAAGCGGGGGGGGGGTAAGGGGGCGGAAGGTTTGCGTTGGGTCTAGGCGAGTGACAGGATGATGATAGGGGCGGATCGGCACCCGGAGCTGTTTCTTTTTTTTTTTTTTTTTTTTGTGACGGTGGAAGGAGTTGATTGATTAACAGTTTGAAACACCCTGAGGACAAACCGGGCTTGAACTTCCTGTGCCGTCCTTAGGTCTTGCCTTCAACCAGGGTTGTACAACATGCAGTTCACTCGCTCATACCACAGTTGCCAAATAAGTTAACCGCTGATATTCAAAAAGTCACATTTGTAACTGTCGATATTTTGATGTGTTAAAAAGACATCGAGCAATGTTGGATTTGATGATGGTTGACAGTTTAGTCCACAAGGCATCAAAGCCACGCGGAGCCAAAGAAATAGGAAAAACCACATTGCTGCTCATAATGTGTAGCTGCCAACAGACAGTTTTAAATCGTATATCTGAAGTTTTGTGTTTATATACACGTTTTGTAAACTATATACATATTTCTATTCACATATTATTTTGTAAAATCAAAACCGGTGAAGTTGGCACTTTAAAACTCATCTGTATACTCTAGCCTTTAAATAGACCTCCTTTTTAGACCAGTTGATCTGCCGCTTCTTTTCTTTCTCCTATGCCCCCCCCCCCCCTCCCTTGTGGAGGGGGTCCGGTCCGATAACCATGGATGAAGTACTGGCTGTCCAGAGTCGAGACCCATGATGGACCGCTCGTCGGGACCCAGGATGGACCGCTCGCCTGTATCGGTTGGGGACATCTCTACGCTGCTGACCCGCCTCCGCTTGAGATGGTCTCCTGTGGATGGGACTCTCGCTGCTGTCTTGGATCCGCTTGAACTGAACTCTCGCGGCTGTGTTGGAGCCACTATGGATTGAACTTTCACAGTATCATGTTGGACCCGCTCGACATCCATTGCTTTCGGTCCCCTAGAGGGGGGGGTTGCCCACATCTGAGGTCCTCTCCAAGGTTTCTCATAGTCAGCATTGTCACTGGCGTCCCACTGGATGTGAATTCTCCCTGCCCACTGGGTGTGAGTTTTCCTTGCCCTTTTGTGGGTTCTTCCGAGGATGTTGTAGTCGTAATGATTTGTGCAGTCCTTTGAGACATTTGTGATTTGGGGCTATATAAATAAACATTGATTGATGATTGATTGACTTTGGTTCAAACCCCGTTTCCAGATGAGTTAGGAAATTGTGTTCGATGTAAATATAAACGGAATACAATGATTTGCAAAATATTATCAACCCGTATTCAGTTGAATATGCCACAAAGACAACATATTTGATGTTCAAACTGATAAACATTTTTTTTTTTTTTTTACAAATAATCATTAACTTTGGAATTTGATGCCAGCAACAATACTGATAAAGTGGAGGAATGCTCATCAAACACTTATGTGGAACATCCCACAGGTGTGCAGGCTATTTGGGAACAGGTGGCTATGATTGGGTATAAAAGCAGCTTTCCATGAAATGCTAAGTAATTCACCAACAAGGATGGGGTGAGGGTCACCAATTTGTAAGCAAACTGTCGAATAGTTTTAGAAAAACATTTCTCAACGAGCTATTGCAAGGAATTTAGGGATTTTACCATCTACGGTCCGTAAAATCATCAAAAATTTCAGAGAATCTGGAGAAATCACTGCACGGAAGCGATGATATTACGGACTTTTGATCCCTCAGGTGGTACTGCATCACAAACCGACATCAGTGTATAAAGGAGATCGCCACATGGGCTCAGGAACACTTCATAAAACCACTGTTAGTAACTACAGTTGGTCACTACATCTGTAAGTGCAAGTTAAAACTCTACTATGCAAAGCCAAACCCATTTATCAACAATATCCTGAAACGCCGCCTACTGGGCTGGGCCCGAGCTCACCTAAGATGGACTGATGCAAAGTGGAAAAGTGTTCTGTGGTCTAACGACTCCACATTTCAAATTATATTTGGAAACAGAGGATGTGGTGTCCTCCAGAACAAAGAGGAAAATAACCATTCGGATTACTAAAGGCGCAAAGTTGAAAAGCCAGCATCTGTGATGGTATGGGGGTGTATTAGTGCCCAAGGCATGGGTAACTTACACATCTGTGAAGGCACCATTAATGTTGCTCCAAAACCATACAGGTTTTGGAGCAACATATGTTGTCATCCAAGCAACGTTATCATGGACACCCCTGCTTATTACAGCAAGACAAGTGTTACAACAGTGTGGGTTCGTAAAAAAAAAGTGCGGGTACTTTCCTGGCCCGCCTGCAGTCCAGACCTGTCTCCCATCAAAAATGTGTGGCGCATTATGAAGCGTAAAATACGACAGCGGAGACCCCCGACTGCTGAACGACTGAAGCTCTACATAAAACAAGAATGGGAAATAATTCCACATTCAAAGCTTCAACAATTAGTTTCCTCAGTTCCCAAACGTTTATTGAGTGTTGTTAAAAGAAAAGGTGATGTAACACAGTGGTGAACATGTCCTTTCCCAACTACTTTGGCACGTGTTGGAGCCATGAAATTCTAACTTAATTATTATATGACAAAAAAAATAAAGTTTATGAGTTTGAAAATTAAATATCTTGTCTTTGTAGTGCATTCAACTGAATATGGGTTGAAAAGGATTTGCAAATCACTGTATTCCGTTTATATTTACATCTAACACAATTTTCCAACTCATATGGAAACGGGGTTTGTAAATAAAAACAGAACACAATGATATGCAAATCCTTTTCAACTTATATTCAATTGAAAGGACTGCAAAGACAATATATTTATTGTTCCAACTGAGTACCTTTGTTATTTTTTTGCAAATATTAGCTCAATTGGAATGTGATGCCTGCAACATGTTTCATCAAAGCTGGCACAATGGGCAAAAAAGACTGAGAAAAGTTGAGGGATGCTCATCAAACACTTATTTGGAACATCCCACATGTGAAGAGGCTAATTGGGAACAGGTTGGTGCTATGATTAAGTATAAAATCAGCTTCCATGAAATGCTCAGTTACTCACAAACAAGGATGGGGCGAGGGTCACCACTTTGATGATATTACGGACCATAGATGGTGATTTTAGGGATTCAGAAAATCTGGAGAAATCACTGCACGTAAGTGACAATGCCCGTGACCTGCGATCCCTCAGGCGGTACTGCATCAAAAAGCGACATCAGTGTGTAGAGGATATCACCACATGGGCTCAAGAACACTTCAGAAAACCTCTGTCAGTAACTACAGTTTGTCGCTACATCTGTAAGTGCAAGTTTGAACTCAGCTATGCAAAGCGAAAGCCATTTATCAACAACACCCAGTCATTTTACCTGATTGGCGAGCCAGTTTCCGCAGTTTGTGGGTCCATGACAATGACTGGGAGAGTGGCCGTGCCAGCAACCCCGGGGTTCCTGGTTCAATCCCCACCTTCTACCAACCTCGTCACGTCCGTTGTGTCCTTGAGCAAGACGCTTCACCCTTGCTCCTGATGGGTGGTGGTAAGCGCCTTGCATGGCAGCTCCCGCCATCAGTGTGTGAATGTGTGTGTGTGAATGGGTGAATGTGGAAATAGTGTCAAAGCGCTTTGAGTACCTTCAAGGTAGAAGTATAACCCATTTACCATTTACTTCTGTTTTGTTTGATCAAGCCATTTTACTGCCGCGTTACAGGGACAGTTTGGAAAGAATTAAGGTATGAAAATAAACATTTATATATATATATATATATATATATATATATATTGTTTTTATCCAAATCAATCAATAAATGTTTATTTATATAGCCCTAAATCACAAGTGTCTCAAAGGGCTGCACAAGCCACAACGATATCCTCGGTTCAGAGCCCACATAAGGGCAAGGAACAACTCACAACCCAGCAGGATTTGGTATCTGTATATATTTGCGTCTTAGGGTCATGTGCCGTTAATTTATGTATATATATTTATTTCTTCTCAAATTTAATTAAAGTTAATTTATGTGTATATATTTATTTCTTCTCAAATTTGGCGGGTTCTGCTTGAATACTAGTAGCCGGGAAATTACTGTAAGTCTTAATATTAGTGGTCACTAGGGTTTATACGGTATACCGGTACTAGAATAGTATCGCGGTACTGATTAATCAAAAACACTACTATACTCTGTTTGAAAGGTACCGGTTCCAGCGCAATGCTCCTCTGGTTTTACAAGCAGAGGAGCATGTTCGGCAGTGCACACACATGGAGTACATACAAGCAGACACAGTGTGTTGACAGAAAAGGGAGAACGGACGCATTTTGACCTAAAAACTAACTATAAAGGTGAAGTTATAAAACTGAAAAACCCTCAGGAAAACATTCTTTAAGACATTCGCCTCCATGGCGACGAATAAAGTAAGTTTCTTACAAGTATCATTATCACTGCAGGACGAGGGATACCTAAAGATGCTTCACTACACACCGTAGGAGGATACAATAACTCATTGGTATCACAATGTAAACAAATGCGATGGTTGGATCTACACCTGAGATCCATTGTAATGATGCCATCACATGAGCGTATCCAGTCGATACTACTATGATTACAATGATATTTTTTTATTGTCACAAAATCTATTTTCCTTATTTTTGAATTCATGTTATGTTTATAAACTCAGGAAATACGACCCTGGACATATGAGGACTTTGAATATGACCAATGTATGATCCTGTAACGACTTGGTATCGCATCGATACCTACATTTGTGGTATCATCCAAAACTAATGTAAAGTATCCAAACAACAGAAGAATAAGTGATTATTACATTTTAACAGAAGTGTAGATAGAACATGTTGAAACGGAAAGTAAGCAGATATTAAGAGTAAATGAAAAAGTGGATTAATAATTCATTTTTACAGCTTGTCCTTTATAATTTTGACAAAATAATATAATTAGAAATGAGGCAATATGTTACTGCATATGTCAGCAGACTAATTAGGAGCCTTTGTTTGCTTACTTACTACAAAAGAAAACTTGTGCCGTATGTCAATATTCTATTGAAGGTCAACATTGCAATAGTAAACATATGTTTAAAGATTTTTTTGTAAAAATAAAGCCTCTTTTTGGTGGGTCCCTTTATTTAGAAAAGTATCAAAAGGTATTGAAAAGTATCGAAATACATCTTGGTATCGGGACAACCCCAGTGGTCTCTGGTTTGAACACAGGTCTGGACCGTGTGGGATGACCACTGTTAAACATGTCCGCATGACTCCCGCGTCGTATATTTCATGAATGCTTTGGTCGACTTCTGAATTGACTTCAAAGTACGTCCTCCGCACCGCTTCCTTCCAAATGTACTTAGATTTGAGCCCACCTTTTGTCGAGCGGTCGTTTGCACCCTTACCGCCGAGTCGTTTCCTTTAGGATGTACCGGCAGTCACAAAGGTGTATTGTTCAGTTTATATTCCTGAACAAAAAGACAAAAAGGGACAATGGAAGGTTTGTAGACAAGGGGGGGGAGGAAGAGGCGGAGCGCCTTTAAAGTTGTTGTGGGAGTTCAGGAGGAATGCAACGAGAAGATATTAGGTAGAGCTGCCAGAAGATTCTCCGTAGGTTGGCCCTGCAAGACAATGCCAAGCCAACACAATTTCCCGACTCATATGGAAACGGAGTTTGAACAACCTACCGATGATTTTGAAGACCAATTGAAATCAAACCAACAATGGTTTCAAGTTGGAAAATAAAGAGTTGATTATTGTTACGACTTGGAAATGAGAGGACCCAGATGCAGCTTTTATTTTGAAATAACTTTTTAACCCATCCATCCATCCATCATCTTCCGCTTATCCGAGGTCGGGTCGCGGGGGCAGCAGCCTAAGCAGGGAAGCCCAGACTTCCCTCTCCCCAGCCACTTCGTCTAGCTCTTCCCGGGGGATCCCGAGGCGTTCCCAGGCCAGCCGGGAGACATAGTCTTCCCAACGTGTCCTGGGTCTTCCCCGTGGCCTCCTACCAGCTGGACGTGCCCTAAACACCTCCCTAGGGAGGCGTTCGGGTGGCATCCTGACCAGATGCCCAAACCACCTCATCTGGCTCCTCTCGATGTGAAGGAGCAGCGGCTTTACTTTGAGTTCCTCCCGGATGGCAGAGCTTCTCACCCTATCTCTAAGGGAGAGCCCCGCCACACGGCGGAGGAAACTCATTTCGGCCGCTTGTACCCGTGATCTTATCCTTTCGGTCATGACCCAAAGCTCATGACCATAGGTGAGGATGGGAACGTAGATCGACCGGTAAATTGAGAGCTTTGCCTTCCGGCTCAGCTCCTTTTTCACCACAACGGATCGATACAACGTCCGCATTACTGAAGACGCCGCACCGATCCGCCTGTCGATCTCACGATCCACTCTTCCCTCACTCATGAACAAGACTCCTAGGTACTTGAACTCCTCCACTTGGGGCAGGGTCTCCTCCCCAACCCGGAGATGGCACTCCACCCTTTTCCGGGCGAGAACCATGGACTCGGACTTGGAGGTGCTGATTCTCATTCCGGTCGCTTCACACTCGGCTGCGAACCGATCCAGTGAGAGCTGAAGATCCCGGTCAGATGAAGCCATCAGGACCACGTCATCTGCAAAAAGCAGAGACCTAATCCCGTGGCCACCAAACCGGATCCCCTCAACGCCTTGGCTGCGCCTAGAAATTCTGTCCATAAAAGTTATGAACAGAATCGGTGACAATCGGTAACTTTTTAACCTCCGGTAAAAAAGTATTTCCCAAAAGTATTTCACAAAAATATATAGAACGTGCGGAAAATAAATCCGAGGATAAACACTAAACTCAAAAACTGAGGAAAACTACTTTAAGAAAATAACCTAACAAAAATAGAATATCAAGAAGAATTAAAATAACGCCAATAATATATAGAAATACAATATCTAGGCTTCACGGTGGCAGAGGGGTTAGTGCGTCTGCCTCACAATACGAAGGTCCTGCAGTCCTGGGTTCAAATCCAGGCTCGGGATCTTTCTGTGTGGAGTTTGCATGTTCTCCCCGTGAATGCGTGGGTTCCCTCCGGGTACTCCGGCTTCCTCCCACTTCCAAAGACATGCACCTGGGGATAGGTTGATTGGCAACACTAAATTGGCCCTAGTGTGTGAATGTGAGTGTGAATGTTGTCTGTCTATCTGTGTTGGCCCTGCGATGAGGTGGCGACTTGTCCAGGGTGTACCCTGCCTTCCGCCCGATTGTAGCTGAGATAGGCGCCAGCGCCCCCCGCGACCCCGAAAGGGAATAAGCGGTAGAAAATGGATGGATGGATACAATATCTATGAATAAACAAAAAAATCACTCAATCAATGAGGAAATAACACATTTGGAATAACAAAAAACTCACCAATTAGGTCGACGAAAAAGAAAACTAAGGACGCTCGAAGGAGGAAAAATTAAACTCAAAATTTCAGCCGGAAAAAAATAACTGCTATGATCAAAAATTAAGGAGAACAAGAAAAAACAGGAGCAAGGCAAGGAGGGAATCAAGGACATGGATTTTGGATGCTAGAAAGGCACGATAGACGAGACGATCTGGCAGAAGACAAACGGGGATGTGAGCTTAAATAGGATGTGGGAGTGATGGGGAACAGGTGGAAACAATCAGGAATCAAGGATGACGTCAGACTGGTGACACAAGAGGAAGGACCCGTGGTCTGAATCAAGAGGGTAGCTTTTCAAAATAAGACAGAAAAACAAACAAGACTTCCCTCACCACGGTGTGACATCCATCCATCCATTTTCTACCGCTTATTCCCTTTTGGGGTCGCGGGGGGCGCCGGCGCCTATCTCAGCTACAATCGGGCGGAAGGCGGGGTACACCCTGGACAAGTCGCCACCTCATCGCAGGGCCAACACAGATAATCAATTGGAAATCGTGAGTTGTCCGTGGGTCCTTTTTGGAGTAGAAGAGTAGAACTTAACAGCTATGACAAAAATGACGCGGAGAAGACGCTGTCAAAGGTGAGCCACATTAATAAGGCCGCCCAAAAAATGGCTTATCCTGAGGCGACTGTCAGACGGTGGCTTGAAGATGATCCGTAAAACATCATCTCTGCAACATTTTGACCAAAGAACCGCCAGTACATGTTATGAAGACCTCAAGTAAGTTTTTTACATGTGGTCTACAGGGCTTTATTGCGCCTTGTAATCTGGTTTGCCTTATAAGTTTGCCTTATAAGTCTCACCTTAAAACTCATCTGTATACTCTAGCCTTTAAATAGACCTCCTTTTTAGACCAGTTGATCTGCCGCTTCTTTTCTTTCTCCTATGTCCCCCCCTCCCTTGTGGAGGGGGTCCGGTCCGATGACCATGGATGAAGTACTGGCTGTCCAGAGTCGAGACCCAGGATGGACCGCTCGTCGGGACCCAGGATGGACCGCTCGCCTGTATCGGTTGGGGACATCTCTACGCTGCTGATCCGCTTGAGATGGTTTCCTGTGGACGGGACTCTCGCTGCTGTCTTGGATCCGCTTGAACTGAACTCTCGCGGCTGTGTTGGAGCCACTATGGATTGAACTTTCACAGTATCATGTTAGACCCGCTCGACATCCATTGCTTTCGGTCCCCTAGAGGGGGGGGGTTGCCCACATCTGAGGTCCTCTCCAAGGTTTCTCATAGTCAGCATTGTCACTGGCGTCCCACTGGATGTGAATTCTCCCTGTCCACTGGGTGTGAGTTTTCCTTGCCCTTTTGTGGGTTCTTCCGAGGATGTTGTAGTCGTAATGATTTGTGCAGTCCTTTGAGACATTTGTGATTTGGGGCTATATAAATAAACATTGATTGATTGATTGATATATGAAAAAAAATCAAAAATTGACCATTCATCGGAAGCTCAGGAACCTATGGTCCGGAAAATACGGTACGTTTATGCCTTTTTAAATTGAATCATACAACAACTGCGGTGCCACTATATTTACAGGATCCATCCATCCATCCATCTTCTTCCGCTTATCCGAGGTCGGGTCGCGGGGGTATCAGTGTAATAGTGTGATGTTGTTGCGCTATATTATGAACGAGACAGGGTGTTATGTTTTATTTTGAAGTATTGGTTTTATTTTGAAGAACCGGATGTCCGGTGCAGGAAGTGACTGCGTTTTTTTCGGTAATTTTTACTTCCTCTTCTATCGGACTTTTGATGATGAGGTAATAGTTCTTCATTGCTCTGTGTTTCTTGTGTAAATATTATTACTAAACTTTCATAGTACTTTAAAAGTTAAAACATTAATGTTGTAGGTATAAGTGTTGTGTTGTTTTAAGTATTTGTTAAGTAAGGATTAGAGCGTCGAATGTTTAAAATGTTTGCTCATAATCAGAGGTGGGTAGAGTAGCCAGAAATTGTACTCAAGTAAGAGTACTGTTACTTTAGAGATGTATTACTCAAGTAAAAGTAAGGAGTAGTCATCCAAATATTTACTTGAGTAAAAGTAAAAAGTATGTTGTGAAAAAACTACTCAAGTACTGAGTAACTGATGAGTAACCTGATTACGGCAACAAATAATTCACACAAACATAAAAATAGCAATGAGCAAATTCAGAGCCAGGAATATCTCTTAAGCAACTAAAACAATAATATATATTAAATAATAATGCATTAAAATAAAAAAAAATTAAGGCAAATTGAGCCACAATAACTTAACAGCACCATAGGCTCAGTAGGCATTCATTGATTGATTAATTGATTGAAACTTGTATTAGTAGATTGCAGTACAGTACATATTCCGTACAATTGACCACTAATTGGTAACACCCCAATACGTTTTTCAACGTTAATCAATTACTTAATAAATGACCAAGTCGAGGTGATCTACCTCATATATACATATACATACACACATACCATATACATATATACATACATACCTTTTATATATACAGTATATCATTTATATTTATTTATTTTGCCGTTTTTGTTGACATGTTAAAGGTGTTTTAATGAATATACATGCATGTTTAACATATAAATTCCTATCTTTCATTAAGAAAAGAATATAAGTTGGTGTATTACCTGATTCTGATGACTTGCATTGATTGGAATCAGACAGTATAGTGCTGATAACGTCCCGGTTTTCAAATGGAGGAGAAAAATAGTTCCTCTTTTCTGTCTAATACCACATAAAGTCGTTGGTTTTTGGCATCTTATTAGTCCAGCTTCCATATTCGTTTTTATACACTTTACAAGAAATACATTGGCGGAAAACTCCGTAGCTTGCTAGCTTGTTTGCGCTGGCTTTCGGAGACTCTTATTTTGTTAGCGCAGGCGCGATGGAGCGGCGCTTTTATTGTGAAGACAGGAACTGTGCGATCAGTCTTTAGGCTTTTGACGGGAAATACGGTTGAAATAAAAAGTGTCTTTTTTCCTTTACACTTTTGATTGATTGGTTGATTGATTGAAACTTTTACAGTACAGTACATATTCCGTACAATTGACCACTAAATGGTAACACCCCAATAAGTTTTTCAACATGTCGGGTTCTACGTGTGACGGTCACGTGCCCACCTGGCTCTGTTTGATTGGTCCAACGTCACCAGTGACTGCATTTGATTGGTGAAATGCAGGCATGCGTAGTTCCTACTTTGAATGAGTGTCTGACAAAATCAAAACAAACAAAGCGTGCATTAATAAGATCGATTAAAAAAAAGTAGCGAGTAACGAGCTGATTGTAGATAAATGGAGCGGAGTAAAAGTAGCGTTTCTTCTCTATAAATATACTCAAGTAAAAGTAAACGTATGTTGCATAAAAACTACTCTTAGAAGTACAATTTATCCCAAAAGTTACTCAAGTAGATGTAACGGAGTAAATGTAGCGCGTTACTGCCCACCTCTGCTCATAATTACACATGGTATTTACGCAGGTATCACGCCGCCAGAAAAGTGGAGACCTGTGTATGTGTTTCATGTTTCCAACAAAGGTGGCCAATAAAGGATGAAACGACGGAATAATGGAGTGTCTCCTACTTATAAAAAACTACACAACGCAGAATAAGACTCACTACAAGAGCCTAAGCAGGGAAACCCAGACTTCCCTCTCCCCAGCCACTTCGTCTAGCTCTTCCCGGGGGATCCCGAGGCGTTCCCAGGCCAGCCGGGAGACATAGTCTTCCCAACGTGTCCTGGGTCTTCCCCGTGGCCTCCTACCGGTTGGACGTGCCCTAAACACCTCCTTCGGGAGGCGTTCGGGTGGCATCCTGACCAGATGCCCGAACCACCTCATCTGGCTCCTCTCGATGTGAAGGAGCAGCGGCTTTACTTTGAGTTCCTCCCGGATGGCAGAGCTTCTCACCCTATCTCTAAGGGAGAGCCCCGCCACCCGGCGGAGGAAACTCATTTCGGCCGCTTGTACCCGTGATCTTATCCTTTCGGTCATGACCCAAAGCTCATGAGGATGAGGATGGGAACGTAGATCGACCGATAAATTGAGAGCTTTGCCTTCCGGCTCAGCTCCTTCTTCTCCACAACGGATTGGTACAACGTCCGCATTACTAAAGACGCTGCACCGATCCGCCTGTCGATCTCATGATCCACTCTTCCCCCACTCGTGAACAAGACTCCTAGGTACTTGAACTCCTCCACTTGGGGCAGGGTCTCCTCCCCAACCCGGAGATGGCACTCCACCCTTTTCCGGGAGAGAACCATGGACTGGGATTTGGAGGTACAGGATGACCAGGTTTTTCAACACAGTACAAATGTGTCTGGGGCCTCCACTTTCACTGTCATCCATTGGTCCCGATTGCGGGTGTTGGTCCCACGTGGCGAAAAGGATGGAACAGGTGGGTGCCACGATTGGGTATGAAAACAGCTTCCCAAAAAATGCTCAGTCTTTCACAAGAAAAGATGGGGTGAGGTACACCCCTTTGTCCACAACTGCGTGAGCAAATAGTCAAATAGTTTAAGAACAACGTTTCTCAAAGTGCAATTGCAAGAAATGTAGGGATTTCAACATCTACAGTCCATAATATCATCAAAAGGTTCAGAGAATCTGGAGAAATCACTCCAAGTAAGCGGCATGGCCGGAAACCAACATTGAATGACTGTGACCTGTATCAAAAAACGACATCAATCTCTGAAGCAGGGGTAGGGAACCTATTGCTCTAGAGCCAGATGTGGCTCTTTTGATGACTGCATCGGGCTCTCGGATAAATCTGAGCTAACACTGCTTAACACAATAAGTAATGACTAATTCCACTTGTAATCAAAGTGTTAAAAATAACGTTCAAAATATTAAACATGCTCATGCATTTGAATCCATCCATTTTTTCCTACCGCACTTTATTTTTTTTATTTTTTTTTTAGGGCTTGCCCTCCTGGGGGTTCTTCACACCACCATGCAGCGACATGAAAGCCTGTTTCAGGGTTACGATATATTTTTTTTTTAATAAGTCTCTCAGTTGCTTTCCAGCAATTGTCTTTTTCTCTTTCGTTCTCGCTCGCACTCTGGCACCAGCTCCAACCCGGTCTCTCCTCCTGGCTACTGCTTATAACAGAGCGACATGTGATTAGATAACCAGGCCCAGGTGGGTTGTCTACGCACCTGTCGCTGATTTCGAGGACGGTCCTGGCACACCCCGCTTCGCTGCAGGCCCCTTCACAGTTAGCTTCAGAATATCAATGTTATTACAAAGAATAAGAGACCTATTATACTCTAGTAATGTTGGTCTTACTTAAAAATGCATGCGTTTAGGTGTGTTCAGTGTTGAAAAAAAATTATATGGCTCTAATGGAAATACATTTTAAAATATTCGGATTCTAGGCTCTCTCAGCCAAAAAGGTTCCCGACCCCTGCTGTAAAGGATATCGCCATATGGGCTCAGGAACACCTCAGACCCCGGACTGTTGAACGACTGAAGCTCCACATAAAACAAGAATGGGAAAGAATTCCACTTTTAAAGCTTCAACAATTACTTTCCTCAGTTCCCAAACGTTTATTGAGTGTTGTTAAAAGAAAAGGTGATGTAACACAGTGGTGAACATGCCCTTTCCCAACTACTTTGGCAAGTGTTGCAGCCATGAAATTCTAAATTAATCAGTTTATCAGTTTAAACATCTTTGTAGTGCATTCAATTGAACATGGGTTGAAAAATCATTGTATTCTGTTCATATTTATATCTAACACAATTTCCCAACTCATATGGAAACGGGGTTTGTATCATCCATGTTGTTAGTCCATCTGAAATCTGCTGCAGAATCAAAACCATGAATAAATAAAATCGCACTTGCTATACATTATTGCTGACACACCTGCTGAGCCTCCAGACTGAAAGTCAGACATCAGCCATTTTATGCAGTGGGATTGTTTGGGCTGAGGAAGGGGAAAGTGGGTCAGTATCAACCACCCCGGGGAAGCCGAAGCTTGGGAAGAGCAGGACTGGATGTTCTTAAGAGGATGTGTCGTTGAAGGAACGGGAGTAAAGGGAATCACGGATGCTGTTTTTCTACTCATGCAGAAACATTAAACCCTTGAAACGTCGCAGTGGTGTCCCAAAAAAACACGGAACGAGTCGTTTGTTTTGCTAAGGTAGCACGCATCCTGTTGTAGTGTTGTTTTTTGTTTTGTTACCACCATTTTTTGATTATATTGAAACTTTTAATAGTGCAAACTCCGTTTCCATATGAGTTGGGAAATAGTGTTGGATGTAAATATAAACGGAAAACAATGATTTGCGAATCATTTTCAACCCATATTCAAATTAATGCACTACAAAGACAACATATTTGATGTTCACTCATAGGCTTTATTTTTTTTTTTTTTGCAAATAATAATTAACTTAGAATTTCATGGCTGCAACATGTGCCAAAGTAGTTGGGAAAGGGCATGTTCACCACTGTGTTACATCACCTTTTCTTTTAACAACACTCAATAAACGTTTGGTAAATGAGGAAACTAGTTATTGAAGCTTTAAAAGTGGAATTCTTTCCCATTCTTGTTTTATGTAGAGCTTCAGTCGTTCAACAGTCCGGGGTCTCCGCTGTCGTATTTTACGCTTCATAATGCGCCACACATTTTCGATGGGAGACAGGTTTGGAGTGCATGGGCCAGAAAAGTACCACCACTCTTTTTTTTTACAAAGCCACGCTGTTGTAACACGTGCTGAATGTGGCTTGGCATTGTCTTGCTGAAATAAGCAGGGGCGCCCATTAAAAAAGATGGCACTTAGATGGCAGCATATCTTGCTCCAAAACCTGTATGGACCATTCAGCATTAATGGTGCCTTCACAGATGTGTAAGTTACCCATGCCTTGGGCACTAATGCACCCCCATACCATCACAGTTGCTGGCTTTTGAACTTTGCGTCTATGACAGTCTGGATGGTTCGCTTCCCCTTTGGTCCGGATGACACGATGTCGAATATTTCCAAAAACAATTTGAAATGTGGACTCGTCAGACCACAGAACACTTTTCCACTTTGCATCAGTCCATCTTAGATGATCTCGGGCCCAGAGAAGCTGGCGGCCTTTCTGGATGTTGTTGATAAATGGCTTTTGCTTTGCATAGTAGAACTTTAACTTTCACTTACAAATGTAGCGACAAACTGCTTTTAGTGACAGTGGTTTTCTGAAGTGTTCCTGAGCCCATGTGGTGATATCCTTTAGCGATTGATGTTGGTTTTTTGATACAGTGCCATTTGAAGGATCGAAGGTCACGGTCATTTAATGTCGGTTTCCGGCCATGCCGCTTACTTGGAGTGATTTCTCCAGATTCTCTGAACCTTTTGATGATATCATGGACCGTAGATGTTGAAATCCCTAAATTGCTTGCAATCGCACTTTGAGAAACGTTGTTCTTAAACTGTTTGACTATTTGCTCAAGCAGTTGTGGACAAAGGGGTGTACCTCACCCCATCCTTTCTTGTGAAAGACTGAGTATTTTTTGGGAAGGTGTTTTTATACCCAATCCTGGCACTCACCTGTTCCCAATTAGCCTGCACACCTGTGGGATGTTCCAAATAAATGTTTGATGAGCATTCTTAACTTTATCAGTATTTATTGCCACCTTTCCCAACTTCTTTGTCACGTGTTGCTGGCATCCAATTCTAAAGTTAATGATTATTTGCACACAAAAAATGTTTATCAGTTTAAACATCAGATATGTTGTGTTTGTAGCATATTCAACTGAATATGGGTTGAAAATGATTTTCAAATCATTGTATTCTGTTTATATTTACATCGAACACAATTTCCCAACTCATATGGAAACGGGGTTTGTAGATTGCACAGTACAGTACATATTACGAACAATTGACCACTAAATGGTAACACCCAAATAAGTTTTTCATCTTTTTTAAGTCGGAGTCCACGATCATCAATTCATGGTAAAAGGTAACGAACGCCCTGCTGCCAAAAGCCAGGATCGAACCAGGGACCTTTTTAAATGAGGGTTGTTCTGGGATTTTTGGATGTTTTTTTTTTCTGACTAGATATAGATTAGTTGACATTGTTGTGTTTGTATCGACGTAGCACCGACAACAGCAGTCTGGTGTTTACTTTCATACGTACAAAACCCAAAATTAGCTAGCAAATAAAAACAGAATTCAAAGATTTGCAAATCCTTTTCAACTTTTATTCAATTGAATAGACTGCAAAGACAAGATATTTAATGTTCTAACTGAGAAACTTCATTTTTTGTGTGCAAATAATCATTAACTTAGGATTTAATGGCAGCAACCCATTGCAAAAACGTTGGCAAAAGGGCATTTTTACCACTGTGTTACATGGCCTTTCCTGTTAACATCACTTATTAAACGTTTGGGAACTGAGGAGACCATTTTCTTTTAAAGCTTTTCAGGTGGAATTCTTTCCCATTCTCGCTTGATGTACAGCTTAAGTTGTTCAACAGTCAGGGGTCTCCGTGGTTTTTTAAAATTCATACTGTGCCACACAGTTTCAATGAGAGACAGGTCTGGACTACAGGCAGGCCAGTCTTGTACCCGCACTGTTGAATGTGCAGAATGTGGCTTGGCATTGTCCTGCTGAAATAAGCAGGGGCGTCCATGAAAAAGACGTTGCTCCAAAACCTGTATGTACCTTTCAGCATTAATGGTGCCTTCACAGATGTGTAAGTTACCCATGCCTCGGGCACTAATACACTCCTCATACCATCACAGATGCTGGCTTTTGAACTTTGTGCCTATAACAATTCGGATGGTTCTTTACCTCTTTGTTACGGAATACACAACGTCCACAGTTTGCAAGAACAATTTGAAATGTGGCCTCGTCAGACTACATCACACTTTTTCACTTTGCATCAGTCCATCTTAAATGAGCTTGGGCCCAGCGAAGCGGCTGCGTTTCTGGATGTTGTTGATAAATGGCTTTCACTTTGCATAGTAGAGTTTTAACTTGCACTTACAGATGTAGCGACAAACTGTAGATATTGACAGTGTTTTTATTACATTTTCCTGAGCTCATGTGGTGATATCTTTTACACAGCCTGAGGGATTGTTGCTGCTTACGTGCAGTGATTTCTCCAGATTCTCTGAACTTGTTTGATGATATTACGGACCGTAGATGGTGAAATCTCTAAATTCTTTTATCGTTAGCTTTAGTTCACAAAGTGGTGACCCTCGCCCCGTCCTTGTTTGTGAATGACTGAGCATTTAATGGAAGCTGCTTTTATACCCAATCATGGCACCCACTTGTTCCAAATTAGCCTTCTTCAATTTCGTTTTCGCTATCTGCCTCCCATACTCGAACCATCCGTTTCAATACATGCGTAATCTGTTGAATCGCTTAAGCCGCTGAATTACGAGTCTGAATCCGAGCTAATGTCGCTATATCTTGCTGTGCTATTCGCCATTGTTTGTATTGGCACCACGGGCTTCACGGTGGAAGAGGGGTTAGTGCGTCTGCCTCACAATACGAAGGTCCTGCAGTCCTGGGTTCAAATCCAGGCTCGGGATCTTTCTGTGTGGAGTTTGCATGTTCTCCCCGTGAATGCGTGGGTTCCCTCCGGGTACTCCGGCTTCCTCCCACCTCCAAAGACATGCACCTGGGGATAGGTTGATTGGCAACACTAAATTGGCCCTAGTGTGTGAATGTGAGTGTGAATGTTGTCTGTCTATCTGTGTTGGCCCTGCGATGAGGTGGCGACTTGTCCAGGGTGTACCCTGCCTTCCGCCCAATTGTAGCTGAGATAGGCGCCAGCGCCCCCCGCGACCCCGAAAGGGAATAAGCGGTAGAAAATGGATGGATGGATGGGTACATACAGGTTTTGGAACAACATACGTTGCCATCCAAGCAATGCTATCATGGACGCCCCTGCTTATTTCAGCAAGACAATGGCAAGCCACGTATTGGCATCGCCATGTGACGTCACAGTGGCTTAAGCAAATAGCGAAAATCAAGCACTTTAAAGCTTTTTTTAGGGATATTCCGTGACGGGCAAAATTTTGAAAAAAACTTCGAAAAATAAAATAAGCCACTGGGAACTGATTTTTACTGGTTTTAACCCTTCTGAAATTGTGATAATGTTCCCCTTTAATGAGAGGAGACGGACGGGATCGTCACTGTCTCCGCTCCCGCCCTCGTTCTCGTCCTCCTTCCTCCGCTTATGTCCTTGACAGCAGGATAGAAGCGACCAGAAGGGGTGAGAAAAGTGGACGTGTGAGCGAAGGAACACTTTCTTCCACTCGCTCGTATGAAGCCATCAGCATCCCTGTTAAGTCCCTCCGCCGTCTGTCCTCCTCGTCAAAGTGTTTATTCAGCCTGGCATTGTTACCTCGCTCCTCATTTTCACAGAGCGCGATTCACTGCATTCACCCGAGGACAGTAGGGGAAATGAAAAGACATTCGGGGGGTAAAGACCCCCCGCCTCAAGTGCGCCAGTCAGTGGGAGCCGGATGGAGGCGCCCATGCCAGCGAGAGGTGGTGATAAGATGGCGAAGCAATGGAAAAAAAAAAAAGCGGGGCCTCTTTGGGCCGTGCCCCTGCTGATTGAGACGTACCCCACGCGGGCTAAAACCCACTTCGGGGTGGGTTCTGTGGCGCGGAAGGCCTCCTTTAGCCTCCGGGGCGCGCCAATTCCAGTCAAGGGCCTGCTGGGAAGCAGCTTGTAGAGGAGGGAGGGCGAACTTGACATGCGGCTGGACGGGGCCTAAAGGATCCCGCGGACGGGGAAGAGGCGGCAGCAGGGGCGGAGGAGATGGGGTACCGCTCCGTGCCAGGGTTGCCCGGGTTACGCGCACAAGGGAGAGGCATGATATTCTCTGTTATTGTTGTGTTTTGTGTTGCTGTCTGGTTGTGTGTCGCTACACCGCTGTGGGGATGCTCCGATCCCTGCCGCTCTGGTGTCTTTACCGCTGCCCTTTGATCTGGCAAACACACACACACACACAGAATCTTGTATTTCTTACCTTCTTGAGACCTCCGAAAAATGCCTACCACTTCAGGACCACCCTTTCTAGATATATAAAGATTTGTATTTACAACATTCATAATATACTAATAATCAAACATTAGAAAATAAACAAAGGAAATGGCGGCCAGGAAGCGGAACGTAGAGGCGGGGCGCATTTGGAGCGACACTGCAGCTATCCGAGTCAGGTGTGTAAACGACACACCTGCTCTCAATCCCTGCATCTTCTGCTGCAGCAGAAAAGAGGAGAAGGGATGCCCTCCCGGTAACAGTTCGAGATGCCACCTCAGTAGAAGCATTTAAGTCTCACCTTAAAACTCATTTGTATACTCTAGCCTTTAAATAGACTCCCTTTTTAGACCAGTTGATCTGCCGTTCTCTTTTCTTTTTCTTCTATGTCCCACTCTCCCTTGTGGAGGGGGTCCGGTCCGATCCGGTGGCCATGTACTGCTTGCCTGTGTATCGGCTGGGGACATCTCTGCGCTGCTGATCCGCCTCCGCTTGTGATGGTTTCCTGCTGGCTCCGCTGTGAACGGGACTCTCGCTGCTGTGTTGGATCCGCTTTGGACTGGACTCTCGCGACTGTGTTGGATCCATTGTGGATTGAACTCTCAAAGTATCATGTTAGACCCGCTCGACATCCATTGCTTTCCTCCTCTCCAAGGTTCTCATAGTCATCATTGTCACCGACGTCCCACTGGGTGTGAGTTTTCCTTGCCCTTATGTGGGCCTACCGAGGATGTCGTAGTGGTTTGTGCAGTCCTTTGAGACACTAGTGATTTAGGGCTATATAAGTAAACATTGATTGATTGATGATTGAGAAGGAGGAGCAATCGTGGCAGAAGTAGGAGAGGAAACAACCGGCGACAAAGACGACGAGAGCGACCAGGAGAGAGATGATCCCCCGCGGAAGACGCAGCCACCGGCCACCGAAAGGCGCGCCGAGACGAGCAGGCAAGGAGGTCGTGCTAGAAATTGGCGCGACCGACTGGAACCAAATTTGTTGAAATAACAAACGAGAGTCAAACCTGCTACCATGCGTCGTGTATCGATGGTCCATGCTAACCACGCGATGACGGCTGGAGACCTGTCAGAGAGACAAAATCCAAGAGTGTGTATGGTGTTAGACTATGTGTAAAATTTAACCGAAGTGTGTGTTACCCAGTGTTGAACGAGAGAAGAGGAAGTCCAGGGGGCGGAAGCGTAGTCCAGAGGCAGGAGCAAGGCGTCGTTGTCCGGAGGCGAGCGAGGAGTCGAAAAACCATGAAGCGCGGGGGAGGCAAGGGAGATCCGGGAGCACAGGAAGCACAGCTTGACTCGGGGTTACACTCAGGGAAGGTACAAATGACTATACTCCGGCGCCGGCATGCAAAGTTGTGCCGGCTTATGAAGGCAGGTCCTTCATTACTGGCAGGTGTGTTGATTGTCGGTGAATGAAGAGAGCTGGCGGCCGCTGCAGGGTGGAGATGCGCCCGGCGCGTTCCTGTGCGTGTCCTGAAGTGCGCTCACTGGAGCGCACAGACGGATGAGCGCCATTGGCAAGGGTCTGAGTCGTAACAGCCTCCCTATTTACATATTTATTTCATTTTTGTAATTAATTTTTGCCAAAGGTGGCGCATTTCCTGCGATGAGTTGGTGACTTGTCCAGGGTGTACTCCGCCTTCCACTCGAATGCAGCTGAGATATGCTAAAGAGACCCCGAACGGGACAAGCGGTAGACAATGGATGGATGAATGTGGGCTCATTTCAATTTCTTACACACACTTATTACATGTTGGCCAAAGGGGGAGCACTTAAAATCTTTACACACACCTGTTATTTCATATGTTGACCAGGGGGAGAACACTTTTAAAAGCGACACACAGTAAATTTGGAAAATCACTCCTTTTTGGGACCACCCTAATTTTGATGGATTTCACCACTAGGGGTTTTCTGTATCGGGACCCTGATTTATGTCCGAACTTGTTCACGGGTCCTCATATGGACGGTACTTTTCCCTGTTGATGTCTGAAGAATGGGTAGAAATACACGAGCACACACACACACACACACACACACACACACACACACACACACACACACACACACACACACACACTTACACACACACTTATTACATATGTTGACCAAAGGGGGAGCACTTAAAATCTTTACACACACTTGTTATTTCATATGTTGACCAGGGGGAGAACACTTTTAAAAGCGACACACAGTAAATTTGGAAAATCACTTCTTTTTGGGACCACCCTGATTTAGATAGATTTCACCACCAGGGGTTTTCTGTATCGGGACCATGATTTATGTCCTAACTTGTTCACGGGTCCTCATATGGACGATACTTTTCCTTGTTGATGTCTGAAGAATGGGTAGAAATACAAGAACACACACACACACACACACACACACACTTACACACACACTTATTACATATGTTGGCCAAAGGGGGAGCACTTAAAATCTTTACACACACTTGTTATTTCATATGTTGACCAGAGGCGGATCTCTTTTAAAAGCGACACACAGTAAACTTGGAAAATCACTCCTTTTTGGGACCACCCTGATTTTGATAGATTTCACCACCAGGGGTTTTCCGTATCGGGACCCTGATTAATGTCCTAACTTGTTCACGGGTCCTCATATGGACGGTACTTTTCCTTGTTGATGTCTGAAGAATGGGTAGAAATACACAAAACACACACACACACACACACACACACACACACACACACACACACACACACACACACACACTTATACACACACTTATTACATATGTTGACCAAAGGGGGAGCACTTAAAATCTTTACACACACTTGTTATTTCATATGTTGACCAGGGGGGAGAACACTTTTAAAAGCGACACACAGTAAATTTGGAAAATCACTCCTTTTTGGGACCACCCTGATTTTGATAGATTTCACCACTAGTGGTTTTCTGTATCGGGACCCTGATTTATGTCCTAACTTGTTCACGGGTCCTCATATGGACGGTACTTTTCCTTGTTGATGTCTGAAGAATGGGTAGAAATACAAGAACACACACACACACACACACACACACACACTTACACACACACTTATTACATATGTTGGCCAAAGGGGGAGCACATAAAATCTTTACACACACTTGTTATTTCATATGTTGACCAGAGGCGGAACACTTTTAAAAGCGACACACAGTAAATTTGGAAATTCACTCCTTTTTGGGACCACCCTGATTTAGATAGAGTTCACCACCAGGGGTTTTCCGTATCGGGACCATGATTTATGTCCTAACTTGTTCACGGGTCCTCATATGGACGGTACTTTTCCTTGTTGATGTCTGAAGAATGGGTAGAAATACACGAACACACTAACGCACAAAAACACATTCTTGTATTTGTTACCGTCTTGAAACCTCTGAAAAAAGCCTACCTATTTAAGACCACCCTTTCTAGATATATAAAGATTAGTATTTACAACATTAATAATACATACAAACTATTCAAATATAAAAAGGTTAGCTTTTAGGTCATTTAAATTTTTGGTTTTTAATTATTTACTTCAAGTTATTACAGTATGTCTCTATATACATGTTTATTTATTTCTATTTTGGCCAAGGGGGGCACATTTCAATGTCTTACACACACTTAATATTACATGTTTTGGCCAGAGGGGGAGCACTTCAAATGTTTACACACTTGTTATTTCATATGTTGACCAGAGGAGGAACACTTTTAAAACCGACACAAAGTCAATTTGAAAAATATCTTCTTTTTGGGACCCCCTAATTTTGATAAATTTCACTTTCAGGAGTGTAAATGAGACATTCTTTATGAGATGCAATGGTTTTCAGTATAGGGACCATGATGTATGTCCTAACTTGTTCACTGGACGGTACTTTTCCTTGTTGATGTCTCAAGAAGGAAAGAAATACAAGAACACACACACACACACACACACACACACACACACACACACACACACACACACACACACACACACACACACACACACACACACACACACACACACACACACAGTGTAGGCAAAGAAAGAGAAACTCCCATACTGTTTTGGCATCTGCACCACTGTCCTTTGAAGCTATAGACATAACCAGGGGCGTAGCACCAAATTCTGGGCCCCCAGACACAAGACTCCTAAAGACTCCACTCCACTCTCCACCCAACGTCGCCAGCCCATTGACATACACTTGGTATGTTTACATGGATTAAAACATGAAATATTGCATGGACTTGGTGGGAAACCAGCCAGATGTTCGAAACAACTTCATAAAATAAATAAATGATAAATGGGTTGTACTTGTAAAAGACCCACCTGACCCACCTGCTCTCAATCCCTGCATCTTCTGCCGCAGCATAAAAGGGGAGAAGGAGGAGCAATCGTGGCAGAAGTAGGAGAGGAAACAACCGGCGACGAAGACGACGAGAACGACCAAGGTACTCAAAGCGCTTTGACATTACTTCCACATTTACCCATTCACACACACATTCACACACTGATGGAGGGAGCTGCCATGCAAGGCGCTAACCAGCACCCATCAGGAGCAATGGTGAAGTGTCTTGCTCAGGACGCAACGGACGTGACGAGGTTGGTACAAGGTGGGGATTGAACCAGGGACCCTCGTGTCGCGCCACGTCGCCCATTAGGTTTCTGACTTTTTAATGGGATTGAAACATCACCACATGGACTCAGACACACCTCAGAAAACCACTGTCAGCAACTACAGTTTATTTCTACATCTCTAAGTGCAAGTTAAAACTCTACTATGTAAAGCCAAAGCCATATATCAACAACACCCAGAAACGCCGCCGGCTTCGCTGGGCCCGAGCTCATCTAAGATGGACTGATGCAAAGTGGAAAAGTGACAAATCCACATTTCAAATTGTTTTTGGGAAAGTGTGGACGTCGTTCCCTCCGCAACAAAGAGGAAAAGAACCATCCAGATTGTTTTAGGCGCAAAGTTCAAAAGCCTGCATCCGTGAGGGTGTGGGGGTGTATTAGTGCTGAAGACATGGGTAACTTACACATCTGTAAAGGCACCGTGAATGCTGAAAGGTACATACAGGTTTTGGAGCTCCATATGTTGCCATCCAAGCAACGTAATCATGGACGCCCCTGCTTATTTCAGAAAGACAATCCCAAGCCATGTAATAAAACAGCGTGGCTTTGTAGTAAAAGAGCGCGGGTACTAGACTGGCCTGCCTGTGGTCCAGACCTGTCTCCCATTGACAATGTGTGGCGCAAGATGAAGCGTAAAATACCACAATGGAGACCCCGGACTGTTGAACAACTTAAGCTGTACATCAATCAAGAATGGGAAATATTTCCAACTGCAGAGCTTAAAACATTGGTCCCGATTGTTTACTGATTAGAGGCCATGTAACACAGTGGTAAAAATGCCCCTGTGCCAAGTTTTTTTGCAATGTGTTGCTGGCATTACATTCTAAGGTAATGATTATTTGCAAAAAAAATATATGTTTCTCAGTTCTAACGTTAAATATCTTGTCTTTGCAGTCTATTCAACTCAATTTGAGTTGAAAAGGAATTGCAAATCATTTTTATTTACAGATGACACAATGTGCCAACTTCACTGGTTTTGGGTTTTGTTGAACAAACCCTGAACATCTATACATCAATTTTCTACCGCCTGTCCGTCTCTGGGACACCCTGGACAAGTCTCAACCTCATCACAGGGCCAACACAGATAGACAGACAACATTCACACACGAGGGCCAATTTCGTGTTAATCAATCAACCAACCTATCCCTAGATGCATGTCTTTGGAATTCCCGGTGAGAACCCACACAGTCACGGGGATAACATACAAACCGCACACAGAAAGACCTGGAGCCTGGGGATCGAACCCAGAACCCTCTTACTGTGAGGCACACACACTCAACCCCTTTACCAACATGCTGCCCAACCCTAAACAAATCCCCTCTATATATATATATATATATATATATATATATATATTCATCCATCCATCTATTTTCTACCGCTTATTCCCTTTGGGGTCGCGGGGGGCACTCGTGCCTATCTCAGCTACAATCAGGCGGAAGGCCGGGTACACCCTGGACAAGTCGCCATCTCATCACAGCTATATATATATATATATATATATATATATATATATATATATATATATATATATATATATATATATATATATACATATATATATATATATATATATATATATGTATATATATATATATATATATATATATACTGTATATATATATATATACATATACAAACCCCGTTTCCATATGAGTTGGGAAATTGTGTTAGATGTAAATATAAACAGAATACAATGATTTGCAAATCCTTTTCAACCCATATTCAGTTGAATGCACTACAAAGATAAGATATTTAATGTTCAAACTCATAAACCTTTTTTTTTTTGCAAATAATAATTCACTTAAAATTTCAGGGCTGCAACACGTACCAAAGTAGTTGGGAAAGGGCATGTTCACCACTGTGTTACATCACCTTTTCTCTTAACAACACTCAATAAACGTTTTGGAACTGAGGAAACTAATTGTTGAAGCTCTAAAAGTGGAATTCTTTCCCATTCTTGTTTTATGTAGAGCTTCAGTCGTTCAACAGTCCGGGGTCTCCGCTGTTGTATTTTAATCATCATAATACGCCACACATTTTCTATGGGAGACAGGTCGGACTGCAGGCGAGCCAGGAAAGTACCCGCACTCTTTTACTACGAAGCTTTGCTGTTGTTCCACCTAGCTTGGCGTTGTCTTGCTGAAATAAGCAGGGGCGTCCATGATAACGTTGCTTGGATGACAACATATCTTGCTCAAAAACCTTTATGGACCTTTCAGCATTAATGGTGCCTTCACAGATGTGTAAGTTACCCATGTCTTGGGCACTAATACACCCCCATACCATCACAGATGCTGGCTTTTGAACTTTGGGCCTGTAACCACCAGGATGATTATTTCCCTCTTTGTTCCGGAGGACACCAGGTCCATCCATCATCTTCCGCTTATCCGAGGTTGGGTCGCGGGGGCAGCAGCCTAAGCAGGGAAGCCCAGACTTCCCTTTCACCAGCCACTTCATCTAGCTCTTCCCGGGGGATCCCGAGGCGTTCCCAGGCCAGCCGGGACACATAGTCTTCCCAACGTGTCCTGGGTCTTCCCCGTTGCCTCCTACCGGCTGGACGTGCCCTAAACACCTCCCTAGGGAGGCGTTCGGGTGGCATCCTGACCAGATGCCCGAACCACCTCATCTGGCTCCTCTCGATGTGGAGGAGCAGCGACTTTACTTTGAGTTCCTCCCGGATGGCAGAGCTTCTCACCCTATCTCTACCCGGCGGAGGAAACTCATTTCGGCCGCTTGTACCCATGATCTTATCCTTTCGGTCATGACCCAAAGCTCATGACCATAGGTGAGGATGGGAACGTAGATCGATCGGTAAATTGAGAGCTTTGCCTTCCGGCTCAGCTCCTTCTTCACCACAACGGATCGATACAACGTTCGCATTACTGAAGACGCCGCACCGATCCGCCTGTCGATCTCACAATCCGCTCTTCCCCCACTCGTGAACAAGTCTCCTAGGTACTTGAACTCCTCCACTTGGGACAAGGTGTCCTCGCCAACCCGGAAATGGCACTCCACCCTTTTCCGGGCGAGAACCATGGATTCGGACTTGGAGGTGCTGATTCTCATTCCGGTCGCTTCACACTCGGCTGCGAACCGATACAGCGAGAGCTGAAGATCCCGGCCAGATTAAGCCATCAGGACCACATCATCTGCAAAAAGCAGAGACCCAATCCCGCGGCCACCAAACCGGAACCCCTCAACGCCTTGGCTGCGCCTAGAAATTCTGTCCATAAAAGTTATGAACAGAATCGGTGACAAAGGACAGCCTTGGCGGAGTCCAACCCTCACTGGAAAAGTGTCCGACTTACTGCCGGCAATGCGGACCAAGCTCTGGCACTGATCATACAGGGAGCGGACCACCACAATAAGACAGTCCGGTACCCCATACTCTCTGAGCACTCCCCAGAGGACTTCCCGAGGGACACGGTCGAATGCCTTCTCCAAGTCCACAAAGCACATGTAGACTGGTTGGGCAAACTCCCATGCACCCTCAAGAACCCTGCCGAGAGTATAGAGCTGGTCCACAGTTCCACGACCAGGACGAAAACCACACTGTTCCTCCTAGATCCGAGGTTCGACTATCCGGCTTAACCTCCTCTCCAGTACACCTGAATAAACCTTACCAGGAAGGCTGAGGAGTGTGATCCCACGATAGTTGGAACACACCCTCCGGTCCCCCTTCTTAAAGAGAGGGACCACCACCCCGGTCTGCCAATCCAGAGGTACCGCCCCCGATGTCCACGCGATGCTGCAGAGTCTTGTCAACCAAGACAGCCCCACAGCATCCAGAGCCTCAAGGAACTCCGGGGCGGATCTCATCTACCCCCGGGCCTTGCCGCCGAGGAGCTTTTTAACTACCTCAGCAACCTCATCCCCAGAAATAGGAGAGTCCACTACAGATTCCCCAGGCACCGCTTCCTCAAAGGAAGACATGTTGGTGGGATTAAGGAGGTCTTCGAAGTATTCCTTCCAACGATCCACAACATCCGCAGCCGAACACCATCCGCACCATACACGGTGTTGATAGTGCACTGCTTCCCCTTCCTGAGGCGGCGGACGGTGGTCCAGAATCGCTTCGAAGCCGTCCGGAAGTCGTTTTCCATGGCTTCCCCGAACTCTTCCCATGTCCGAGTTTTTGCCTCCGCGAGCTGGGCGTCAGCCGAAGCAGGGCACTTGGCGGTCCGATCCTCGGCTACAGAAGCTAGCTCTTGGGACGTGGAACGTCACCTCACTGGGACACCAGGTCCACAGTTTCCAAATATAATTTGAAATGTGGACTCGTCAGACCACAGAACACTTTTCCACTTTGCATCAGTTCATCTTAGATGAGCAATGTTATCATGGACGCCCTTGCTTATTTCAGCAAGACAATGCCAAGCCACGTGTTACAACAGCGTGGTTTTGTAGTAAAAGAGTGTGGGTACTTTCCTGGCCCGCCTGCAGTCCCGACGTGTCTCCCATCGAAAATGTGTGGCGCATTATGAAGTGTAAAATACGACAGCGGAGACCACGGACTGTTGAACGACTAAAGCTTTACATAAAACAAGAATGGGAAAGAATTCCACTTTCAAAGCTTCAACAATTAGTTTCCTGAGTTCCCAAACGTTTATTGAGTGTTGTTAAAAGAAAAGGTGATGTAACACAGTTGTGAACATGCCCTTTCCCAACTACTTTGGCACGTGTTGCAGCCTAAATAAATTATTATTTGCAAAAAAAAAAAATTAAGTTTATGAGTTTGAACATCAAATATCTTGTCTTTGTGGTGCTTTTAATTGAATATGGGTTGAAAAGGATTTGCAAATCATTGTATTCCGTTTATATTTACATCTAACACAATTTCCCAACTCATATGGCAACGGGGTTTGTACCATTTACACAACGTGCCAACTTCACTGGTTTTGGGTTTTGTACTTTTACTTGTGTTCTTTAATTGCAATTCATTTTGTGTTATCATGCAGGGAGTTTGACGCCGTGCAGAGTTTACAATTCATAGGAGCCAATAACACGTTAAGTAGACGTTACACAGCATTTTTGTTCTATGCAGTCGCCTGATCATAATAGTTTGAGAAATTACCGACGGATTGATTGGATGGGCACTAAGGTGTGTGTGATTACATGAGTCTGGCTTGTGTTATGGGATGCAAGACGCTAGCTGTATTAGAGCTTCTCTGGGGTGTTCTGGTATCCATTTGGATGAAGAATCGGCATGGGTGACCGGGGCTGCAGGAAGGTGGGGGACTCCTGCTCTTCCCTGATCAAACAAACCACCAACGGAGACCTCCGTCATGCTCTCGCTCGCTCTATTATCCATATTTTCCTACTTTTTTTTAGACTTCTTCCCCCTTTGACTTTTCCCGTATCGCCCCAAACAATCAGCCATGGGGGAGTAGGGGAGATGACGACAAGAGAAACGATCCGCGAGTCATCAGTGCCGAGCCAAAGACAGGAAACATTTTGCAGCAAATACCGAGCCCGGGTGGAAACGTTATATACCTGATGTGTGTGAGTGACGCATGGGAGGGATGCCGGGGATGAAAGGAGGGTAGTCAAGGGGAGGCCAGACAGTCCCTTAAAAAAAAAAAAAAAAAAAAGGTAATTGGCCTATGTAGGCTTCATGGTGGAGCCGTCAAAGGGCTCCCCTTTCACGACACAATGGCATTTGTGTGCTTGTATCTGTGGGCGGGAGCACATACTGACTAAACGTATGTGCAGGAACAGGCTTTTAACATGAGGACGGAAGATTTGGACCCTCGGGACACTTTGAGGTGCCGCCAGAGACCACTGGAAGAAAACACAAAACCATTAGGCTTGTGTATACACGTCATCCATACATCAGAGCGGGGTTCTGCAACATGCGGCTCTTTAGCGCCGCTCTAGTGGCTCGCTGGAGCTGTCAA
This sequence comes from Nerophis ophidion, assembly GCF_033978795.1. Taxonomy (NCBI): domain Eukaryota; kingdom Metazoa; phylum Chordata; class Actinopteri; order Syngnathiformes; family Syngnathidae; genus Nerophis; species Nerophis ophidion. Next base: position 33,070,054 of record NC_084634.1, read on the forward strand.
AGTTTGTTGTTGACGAACCCCAAGATGCAGAGAAGGAGGCAGGCATGGAGTGAGAAAACATGGTTTTAATATAAAAAAAACTAGAACAAAACCAAATAAAGGGTTCAAACCAAAAGCGCGCACGTGGGTGGATAACAAACAAAAGGCTTTGCGTGGAAGCTAACAGGTATCTAGCAGGAAACAGAAAACCTGGAAACAGCTAATGGCTAAAAAGAAAACACGAAACCAAAAAAGCTTGGAGAAAACAAACTACAAATAGCTAACAGGAACAGCTTACCGCTATAAGGATAAGGACAAAGAGTAGCACGACAGGTAGTAGCTGTAATGATGACATCGACAAATCACGACAGGTGGCAACGACGCAAGAGCGACAATGATCCAGCACTGACTGGAGGAACAAAGGAGGTAAAATAGGAGCTGTCTGATTGACATCAAGTGTGGGCAGGTGCCAATTAGCCACCGCTGAGGGGAAACAAAGCACTCAGGTAGACAAACAGGAAGCTGAACCAAAATAAGAGTGCTGACAGGAAATACCAAACACACAGATGAGAAACTAAAACACAGACAATGATATTACGGACCATAAAATCATCAAAAGGTTCAGAGAATCTGGAGAAATCACTGCACGTGAGCGATGATATTACGGACCGTTGATCCCTCAGGCGGTACTGCATTAAACCCGACATCAGTGTGTAAAGGATATCACCACAGGGGTTAAGGAACACTTCATAAAACCACTGTCAGTAACTACAGTTGAAAGGAGCTTTTCAAATATGTATGAAAATAGAAAAAGATGGTGGGGAATATGATTCCTGTTAGACGGGGGTAAGCAACCCGCGGCTCTCGAGCCGCATGCGGCTCTATAGTGGCTCCCTGGAGAATTTTTAAAAAAAGGATTGAAAATGGAAAGAGATTTGGGGAAAAATATTTTATTGTATTGGTCAGTGCACGACTGCAAGCTAATCAATGCTAACATGCTATTTAGGCTAGCTGTATGTACATATTGCATCATTATGCCTCGGTTGTAGGTATATTTGAGCTCATTTAATTTCCTTTACTTATGTCCTCTGTGTATTTAATGTATATTTGCATGTCTCATGACACATTATCAGTATGTAATATTGGCTGCATTTCTTAAGTTGTTCCGGACCACAGCAAATGTTACCGAGCTTGGAAAGATTGTAATAAATCCATTCGAAGAAGACTTCCTGCCAAATCTTTAAACTTTGACACACACGTCTATAACTTTGGTCATTCTGAGCCAGGAATTTCCGAAAGTTATCTCAACCTGTGAAAAGTTTTGCGAATGATTCCCAATGTTGCAAAAATGTGTAGAATACAAATTTAAATACAACATTTCTGTCAACGAAGATTTGCGTCAGCCATTGGTGGTGGGCTGTTATAGCTAATATAGACACTTTCATGTGTTGCCTTCATGATAACACTTATAAAAGGCTTTTAAAGTCATTTTGATAGTAGGCTAATATAGTTAATATAGACACTTACGCCATGTGTCGCCTTTATTATAACACTTCTATAAGACTTTTAAAGTCATTTTGATAGTAGGCTAATATAGCTAATATAGACACGTCATGTATTGTCTTCATTATATCACTTATATCAGACGTTTAAAGTCATTTTGATAGTGTGCTATTATAGTTAATATAGACACTTGCGTCATGTGTTGCCTTCATTATAACACTTATGTAAGACTTTTAAAGTCATTTTGATAGTAGGTTAATATAACTAATACAGACATTTACATCATGTGTTGCCTTCATTATAACACTTATACAAGACAATTAACTTTATTTTGATAGTGGGCTAATATAGCTAATATAGACACTTACGTCATGTGTTGCCTTTATTATAACACTTATATAAGACTATTAAATGTATGTTGATAGTAGGCTAATATACCTAATATAGACTCTTACATCATGTGTTGTCTTCATTAAAACACTTAAATAAGACTTTTAAAGTCATTTTGATAATAGGCTAATATTGCTAATATAGACACTTGCGTCATGTGTTGCCTTCATTATAACACTTATGTAAGACTTTTAAAGTCATTTTGATAGTAGGTTAATATAACTAATACAGACATTCACATCATGTGTTGACTTCATTATAACACTTATACAAGACAATTAACTTTATTTTGATAGTAGGCTAATATAGCTAATATAGACCCTTACATTATGTGTTGTCTTCATTTTAACACTTATACAAGACTATTAAATTTATTTTGATAGTAGGCTAATATAGCTAATATAGACACTTACGTCATGTGTTGCCTTTATTATAACACTTATATAAGACTATTAAATGTATGTTGATAGTAGGCTAATATACCTAATATAGACACTTACATCATGTGTTGTCTTCATTATAACACTTAAATAAGACTTTTAAAGTCATTTTGATAATAGGCTAATATTGCTAATATAGACACTTGTATCATGTGTTGCCTTCATTGTAACACTTATATCAGACTTTTAAAGTACTTTTGATTGTATGCTATTATAGTCAATATAGACACTTACATCATGTGTTGCCTTCATTATAACACTTACATAAGGCACAGAAAGTCATTTTGATAGTAGGCTAATATAACTAATATAGACACTTACATCATGTGTTGCCTTCATTATAAAACGTATATCGGACTTTTAAAGTCATTTTGATAGTAGGCTAATATAGCTAATATAGACACTTACGTCATGTGTTGCCTTTATTATAACACTTATATAAGACTATTAAATGTATGTTGATAGTAGGCTAATATACCTAATATAGACTCTTACATCATGTGTTGTCTTCATTATAACACTTAAATAAGACTTTTAAAGTCATTTTGATAGTAGGCTAATATTGCTAATATAGACACTTGTATCATGTGTTGCCTTCATTGTAACACTTATATCAGACTTTTAAAGTACTTTTGATTGTATGCTATTATAGTTAATATAGACACTTACGTCATGTGTTGCCTTCATTATAACACTTACATAAGGCACAGAGAGTCATTTTGATAGTAGGCTAATATAACTAATATAGACACTTACATCATTGCCTTCATTATAAAACTTATATCGGACTTTTAAAGTCATTTTGATAGTATGCTATTATAGTCAATATAGACACTTACGTCATGTGTTGCCTTCATTATAACACTTATGTAAGACTTTTAAAGTCATATTGATAGTAGGCTAATATAGCTAATATAGACACTTGTATCATGTGTTGCCTTCATTGTAACACTTATATCAGACTTTTAAAGTACTTTTGATTGTATGCTATTATAGTTAATATAGACACTTACGTCATGTGTTGCCTTCATTATAACACTTACATAAGGCACAGAAAGTCATTTTGATAGTAGGCTAATACAACTAATATACACACGTCATGTGTTGTCTTCATTATATCACTTATATCAGACTTTTAAAGTCATTTTGATAGTATGCTATTATAGTCAATATAGACACTTCCATCATGTGTTGCCTTCATTATAACACTTATGTAAGACTTTTAAAGTCATATTGATAGTAGGCTAATATAGCTAATATAGACACTTACATCATGTATTGTCTTCATTATAACACTTAAAAAAGACTTTTAAAGTCATTTTGATTGTAGGGTAATATTGCTAAAATAGACACTTGTATCATGGGTTGCCTTCATTGTAACACTTATATAAGACTTTTAGGTCATTTTGATAGTAGGCCAATATATATACATGATGTGTTGCCTTCATTATAACACTTATACAAGACTTTTAAAGTGATTTTGATAGTAGGCTAATGTAGCTAATATAGACACATCATGTGTTGCCTTCATTATAACACTTATGTAAGACTTTTAAAGTCATATTGATAGTAGGCTAATATAGCTAATATAGACACTTACATCATGTATTGTCTTCATTATAACACTTAAAAAAGACTTTTAAAGTCATTTTGATTGTAGGGTAATATTGCTAAAATAGACACTTGTATCATGGGTTGCCTTCATTGTAACACTTATATAAGACTTTTAGGTCATTTTGATAGTAGGCCAATATATATACATGATGTGTTGCCTTCATTATAACACTTATACAAGACTTTTAAAGTGATTTTGATAGTAGGCTAATGTAGCTAATATAGACACTTACATCATGTGTTGCCTTCATGATAACACTTATAAAAGACTTCTGGGGGGAGCTCAAAGTCTAGCCTTTGCTCCTCCACATCGAGAGGAGCCAGGCGAGGTGGTTCGGGCATCTGGTCAGGATGTCACCCGAACGCCTCCCTAGGGAGGTGTTTAGGGCACGGGAAAGACCCAGGACACGTTGGGAAGACTATGTCTCCCAACTGGTTTGGGCATGCCTCGGGATCCCCCGGGAAGCGCTGGATGAAGTTGCTGGGGAGAGGGAAGTCTGGGGGTTCCCTGCTTAGGCTGCTGCCCCCGCGACCCGACCTGGATAAGCAAAAGAAGATGGATGGATGGATACGACTTTTAAAGTCATTTTGATAGTAGGCTAATTGTCATGGTTATTTGTTGACGCACCCCAAGATGCAGAGATGGAGGCAGGCATGGAGTGAGAAAGCATGATTTAATAAAGATACTAAGATAAAATCAAACAAAAGGGTACTAACACAAAGTGCGCACGAGGCAGATAACAAATTAAGGGCCTTTAGCATAGAAGCTAACAAGAAACAAAAAAGGGCCTAGCGTGGAAGCTAGCGGGTAGCAAACAGGAAAACAGAAGTCATTACTTGTAGAGTGAAAACAAAACAGAAGCAGGGAACAAAAGACAGTAAGTTACAAACAAACGAATGTAGCTTACCGCTACGCTGCAATAAAACGACACGATAGCAACGACATGCACCTGGGGATAGGTTGATTGGCAACACTAAATTGGCCCTAGTGTGTGAATGTGAGTGTGAATGTTGTCTGTCTATCTGTGTTGGCCCTGCGATAAGGTGGCGACTTGTCCAGGGTGTACCCCGCCTTATGCCCGATTGTAGCTGAGATAGGCGCCAGCGCCCCCCGCGACCCCAAAAGGGAATAAGCGGTAGAAAATGGATGGATGGATGGATAGCAACGACAGTAGCGACATGTGGCAACGACAAAACAAACGACAATACAATGATCCAGCAACTGACACGAGACAAAGCGGGTACAAATAGGAGTGGGCTGATTGGCAACAGGTGTGACCAGGTGCCAATCTGCCGCAGCTGAGGAGGAACACAGCACTCAGGGAACAAGACAGGAAGCTGACAAAATAAGAGCACTAGACAGGAACTAAAGACAGGAGATACTAAACACAGAGGAAACAGACAAATGCAGAAGACAACTAAAACATAGACAAACTGTCAGGGGAAAGCCTGACACTGATATAGCTAATATAGACACTTCCATCATGTGTTGCCTCCATTACAACACTTATATCTCACTTTGAATTATTCGCGGCTCCAGATAGATTTTTTTTCTATGGCTTTTTCAACATTTTGGGTTGCCGACGGAAAGAAGCAGAAGGTTGCCGGACCTCCATTGTTGAACTTAATTAAGAAAGACATTTTGACGTATTTGACGACGTCTTTTAAAACGGATGATTCGGGGGTAATTTGGGACTGCGCTCAAAGGGAATACGGAGACAAGAGTAGAAGAAGGCCTAATCCCTCCTCGGTGGCCCGGCTTCCTTTCAGCACCACAGGTCCCATAATTACCCCCTCTCCTCTGGCAGCTCACACTCACAACTCTAGCAGCGGGGAGCGGGCTAATACTCTTCATCTTCGCGACACGCACACATCACCGTCTGGAGGGCGCGCGGCGAGAAATGGCCAGGGCGACGTCGCCGCGGCCGTCCTGATCCCCGCCGGGCCAAAAAGTCCGGCAGAAAGTCACCGGGCCGGCGGGAGGCGTCGTCAAGTGGCTGTCCGTCTGCCGGCACGCTCTCTGTTTGCGGCTCACCTAATTAACACCGTCTTCGCCGCCAAGAGAGTTTTTGGCGGGAAATAGCGACTCATCAGCAGAGCGTGTCCTAGAACAGCACGATGTGTTTTCTGTCCGTAATCAAATGTTTAATGTATGAATATGTTACATCATCTACCAAACGTGCTGGTAATGAACAGCCAGTAGGTCTCCCACCTTTCCACAGTGGCGAATTATGTGAAAACTTTCACAAGACTACTTTATCTCTACAGAAACTGTTTCATGAGGGTTTCCCTCATGAAACACCCAATATTTCGGCCGGTCTAGCACCCGCACTCTTTTACTACGAAGCCACGCAGACAGCATCCTTCGAAGGATCCAGAATCAAGCGAAATCATGCAAATCATCTGGCTTTTTATATGTCTTCCTGATGTGTCAAGGTATTTTTGTTTTGCAACTGCTGGTTCCAAAGCCACCGTGAATCTCTTAGTCATAACAAACAGTCCTAACATTTTGTAGACTGGTTGGCGCCACCCCAAATTCAACTTTCCCCTACATTTTGCTCTTCCGGTGATTCAGAATAGTCTTTTTGATAGACTTTCTTTTTCGGACTTCAACAGACAATAAATATGGTATAAAAGTCAGAAATTCCACTACAGTAACACGTGGCTTGGCATTGTGTTGCTGAAATAAGTTGCTTGGATGGCAACGTACACTATATTGCCAAACGTATTTGGCCAACCATTCAAATGATCAGAATCGGGTGTCATAATCACCCTTGTGCAATGAGGGTCAAATGTGCGAGAAAATGAGAGCAGGCAGTGTTGACGAACAATGTTGCAACCTTGTGTGTAACCGCAGGTACAGAAACACAAAAGAATCCCTGTGGGATGCGGAAACTGGCAGATACATTTCCCGTGCAACGTTCATATTGTTGTTACGCAGCCAGCGTTTGTGGGTCTGATGGACCTGTTGCATTTTGTGGCTCACAATCAAGGACTTTTATATTAAAATACCAAACAAATGTTTACCTTATCCCAATAAACATCTGTTCATATGTGAAGGCACCATTAATGCAGAAAGGTACATACAGGTTTTTGAGCAACATACATTAGATTGCCAAAAGTATTTGGCCAACTGCCTTTACTCACATATAAAATTTAAGTGCGATCCCATTCCTAACCCTTGGGGGTCAATGTGAACAGATGTTTACCTTATCCCAATAAACATCCGTTCAGTATTTTAACACAAAAGTGTTTGATTGTGAGGCATTAAAAGCCACAAAATGCAATGGGTCCCTCAGACCCACAAACGCTGGGTGGGTAACAAAAATACAAACGTTGCACGGGAAATTTCTCTGCCAGTTTCTGCATCCCACAGGGAGTCTTCTTTTGTGTTTCTGCACCAGCGGTTCCCACACAAGGTTGCAGCATTGTTTGTCAACACCGTTTGCTCTCATTTTCTCGCACATTTGACCCTCTGATGCTCTGTTTACCAACACAGATGTAGATGGACCTGTTGCATTTTGTGGCTTTTAATGCCTCACCATCAAACACTTGTATGTTAAAATACCACACAGATGTTTACCTTATCCCAATAAACATCCGTTCAATATTTTAAAACAAAAGTGTTTGATTGTGAGGCATTAAAACCCACAAAATGCAACGGGTCCCTCTGACCCACTAACGCTGGCTGAGTAACAAAAATACGGAAATTTCTCTGCCAGTTTCTGCATCCCACAGGGATTTTTCCTTTGGGTTTCTGCACCTGCGGTTCCCACACAAGATTGCAGCATTGTTTGTCAACACTGTCTGCTCTCATTTTCTCGCACATTTGACCCTCTGATGTTCTGTGTACCAACACAGATGTAGAAGGACCCGTTGCATTTTGTGGTGTTTTTTTTACCTTACCATCAAACACTTTTATGTTAAAATACCGAACAGATGTTTACCTTCTACCAATAAACATCTGTTCAGTATTTTAACATAAAAGCATTCGATGGTGAGGCATTAAAAGCCACAAAATGCAACGGGTCCATCAGACCCACAAACGCTGGCTGAGTAACAACAATATGAACGTCGCACGGAAAATTTCTCTGCCAGTTTCCGCATCCCACAGGGATTCTTCTTTTGTGTTTCTGCACCGGCGGTTCCCACACAAGGTTGCAACATTGTTTGTCGACACAGTCTGCTCTCATTTTCTCGCACATTTAACCCTCTGATGCTCTGTTTACCAACACAGATGTAGATGGACCTGTTGCATTTTGTGGCTTTTAATGCCTCACCATCAAACACTTGTATGTTAAAATACCACACAGATGTTTACCTTATCCCAATAAACATCCGTTCAATATTTTAAAACAATAGTGTTTGATTGTGAGGCATTAAAACCCACAAAATGCAACGGGTCCCTCAGACCCACAAACGCTGGGTGAGTAACAAAAATACGGAAATTTCTCTGCCAGTTTCTGCATCCCACAGGGATTCTTCTTTTGTGTTTCTGCACCAGCGGTTCCCACACAAGGTTGCAACATTGTTTGTCGACACAGTCTGCTCTCATTTTCTCGCACATTTGACCCTCTGATGTTCTGTTTACCAACACAGATGTAAAAGGACCCGTTGCATTTTGCGGCTTTTAATGCCTCACCATCAAACACTTTTATGTTAAAATACCACACAGATGTTTACCTTATCCCAATAGACATCCGTTCAGTATTTTAACACAAAAGTGTTTGATTGTGAGGCATTAAAAAAGCCACAAAATGCAACGGGTCCCTCTGACCCACAAACGCTGGCTGAGTAACAAAAATACAAACGTTGCACGGAAAATTTCTCTGCCACTTTCTGCATCCCACAGGGATTCTTCTTTTGTGTTTCTGCACCAGCGGTTCCCACACAAGAATGCAGCATTGTTTGTCAACACTGTCTGCTCTCATTTTCTCGCACATTTGACCCTCTGATGTTTTATGTACCTACACTCTGTCCTCCTCCTGTCTATGCCTGCTGTGTTTGTGTGTGTGTGTGTGTGTGTGGTACACAAAACATCAATTTCTATACTTCTATTGGCCCCGGGTCCATCTTATATGTAAGATGCGGTATAGCTCGGTTGGTAGAGTGCCCGTGCCAGCAACTTGAGGGTTTCAGGTTTGATTCCCGCTTCCGCCATCCTAGTCACTGCTGTTGTGTCCTTGGGCAAGACACTTTACCCACGTGCTCCCAGTGCCACCTACACTGGTTTAAATGTAACTTAGATATTGGGTTTCACTATGTAAAGCGCTTTGAGTCACTTGAGAAAAGCGCTATATAAATATAATTCACTTCACTTCACTAATAGAAATGTGTAGGGGGGCTGTATGGTTTTTGGTCAATAAATATGTATTCTGAAATATGTTCTTCACAGAAAATGAGCCAAAGTCAGTGAGTCTCAGTTTGAAAAAGTAATTAATTGTATAATTTTTTCTTTTAATAAAAAAATGAAAACTGGTCACACAGACCCGAACACCACACAAGGGAGAATCACGCTTTTCCATCTGGCAATTTGATGAACCAGTCTGGGTCTTGAGGTTGCCAGGAGAACGGTACATTTCGGACTGCATTGCGCCGAGTGTGAAATTTGGTGGAGTAGGAATTATGGTGTGGGGTTGTTTTTCAGGAGTTGGGCTTAGCCCCTTGGTTTCAGTGAAAGGGACGGTGAATGCTCCAGCATACCAATTCATTTTGAACGATTCTATGCTCCCAACCTTGTGGGATCAGTTTGGAGCGGGCCCTTTCCTCTTCCAACATGACTGCGCACCAGTGGACAAAGCAAGGTCCATAAAGACATGGATGACAGAGTCCGGTGTGGATAAACTTGACTGGCCTGCACAGAGTCTTGACCTGAACCCGATAGAGCACCTTTGGGATGAATTAGAATGGAGACTGACCAACATCAGTGTGTGACCTAACCGATGCGCTCTAGGAAGAATGGTGGAAAATTCCTATAAACACACCACGCAACTTTGTGAACAGCCTTCCCAGAAGAGTTGAAGCTGTAATAGCTGCAATATCATATTGAACCATATGGGTTAAGAATAGGATGGTACTTCAAGTTCATGTGTGAGTAAAGGCAGGTGGCCGAACATATAGTGTATGTTTTTCCAAAACCTGTATGTACCTATCAGCATTAATGGTGCCTTCACAGATGTGTAAGTTACCCATGCCTGGGGCACTAATGCACCCCCATACCATCACAGATGCTGGCTTTTCAACTGGATAGTTATTTTCCTCTTTGGTCCGGAGGACACGACTTCCACAGTTTCCAAAAACAATTTCAAATGTGGACTTGTCAGACCACAGAACACTTTTCCACTTTGCAACAGTCCATCTTGGATGAACTCCGGCCCGGCAAAGACAGCAGCATTTCTGGGTGTTGTTGATAAATGGCTTTCGCTTTGCATAGCCGCGTTTTAACTCGCACTTACAGATGTAGCGAGAAACTGTAGTTACTGACAGTGGTTTTCTGAAGTGTTCCTAAGCCCATGTGGTGATATCCTTTACACAATGATCTCGCTTTTTGATTCAGGACTGCTTGAGGAATGGAATGTTACGGGCATCCAATGTGCAGTGATTTCTCCAGATTCTCTCAACCTTTTGATGATATTAAGGACCATAGATGGTAAAAACCAAATGTGTTGCAATAGCTCGTGGAGAAATGTTGTTATTAAACTGTTGGACGATTTGCTCACACATTTGTTCACAAAGTGGTGACCCTCGCCCCATCCTTGTTTGTGAATGACTGAGCATTTCACGGAAGCTGCTTTTACACCCAAACATGACACTCAACTGTTCCAAATTAGCCTGTTCACCTGTGGGATGTTCCTAATAAGTGTTTGATGAGCATTCCTCAACTTGTTCCGTCTTTTTTGCCACTTGTGCCAGCTTTTTTGAAACATGTTACAGGCATCAAATACCAAATGAGCTAATATTTGCATGAAGTAACAACATTTTCCAGTTCAAACATCAAGTATCTTGTCCTCGCAGTCTATTCAATTGAATATAGGATTGTACTCTGTTTTTATTTACCATTTACCTAACGTGCCAACTTCACTGTTTTTTGGGTTTTGTACCTCCTACTTTCCCCTTACTGACAGCTCTCTGTTATTATGTCGGTGTCTTTCGAAATAAGCGCAATCTTCTCGTTCGATTTGTAGCGGTTCCGTTGACCGCACACTAACTCTCGGAAGGGAAATAAAACTCCTGTCTGTAATGCAGAGGGATTCACCCAGCTGTAGTTTTCATGTTTAATGAAGCAACCATAATGGACTGCTGAGAACATTAATAATAAATACGCTCCGGGTCTCTTATAGCTACTAAATAGCTTCCGAACATGATGCCATGACATACTCCAGGATCGATGAAAGGACACTTTACACTTGGCGCAGATTCCCGCCTTCAGGACTGAGCATCCTTCGGCGCTCCGAATTGATTTTTCTCTCATGTCGTTGGAGTTCAAGAAGAGGAACAAGATTGAGTGAACTTGAACGTTTCACCTTTCTGTTCAACCACAGTTAACCCCCTGCAAACGATTACACACACACACACATTCTTGTATTTCTTACCTTCTTGAGACCTCTGATAAATAACTACCTCTTCAGGACCACCCTTTCTAGATATATAAGGATGTGTATTTAGAACATTAATAATATACACATTAAAAGCAAAAATAAAAAAGGTAAGATTTTTTTTTGTTTGTGTGTTGTGTAATTGTTTTTTATTCTTCGTTATTTACCTCAAGTTAATACAGTATGTCTTTGTATAAATTTTTTATTGTATTAATTTTAGCCAAAGGGGGCGCATTTCAAATTCTTACACACACTTGTTATTTCATATGTTGGGCAGAGGGGGAGCACTTCAGTTTCTTACACACACTTGTTATTTCATATGTTGACCAGAGGGAAGCACTTTAAAGCCGACAAAATTAGGGACCACCCTAATTTTGATAGATTTCACCACCAGGGGTGCCAATGAGACATTCTCTATTAGATGCAATGGTTTTCCGTATTGGGACCATGATTTATGTCCTAACTCATGTGGATGGTACTTTTCCCCGTTGATGTCTCAAGAATGGGTAGAAATACAAAAACACACTCACAATTTTGTATTTGTTACATTCTGGAGACCTCCGAAAAAAGCCTACCCCTTTAGGACCACCCTTTCTAGATATATAAAGATTTGCATTTACAACATTAACAATATATACAGAGTATGAAAGTATAAAAAAATAAGCTTTTAGTTCTTTAAATTTTTTTGTTTAATTGTTTTTTAATGTTAATTTTTTAGACTTAGACTGAGACTTTTATTGTCATTCAAAATTTGAACTTTACAGTACAGATATGAACGAAATATCGTTGCATTAACTCGTTGTAGTGCAGGATAAAAGAGCGATATGGTGCAACTTTACCTCAAGTTATTACAGTATGTCTCAATATATATTTTATTATTTTTAATTTTAGCCAAAGGGGTGCTTTTCAAATTTTTTACACACACTTATTACATATGTTGGCCAGAGAGGGAGATTTTCATATTTTTACACAAACTTGTTATTTCATATGGTGACCAGAGGGGGAGCACTTTTAAAACCGACACACAGTCAATTCGATAAATCCCTCCTTTTAGTGACCACTCTAATTTTCAAGTCATTCAACAGTCCGGGATCTCCTTTGTGGTATTTTAGGCTTCATAAAGCACCACCCATTTTCAATGGGAGACAGGTCTGGACTACAGGCAGGCCAGTCTAGTACCCGCACTCTTCTACTACAAAGCCACACTGTTGTAACACATGGCTTTGCATTGTCTTTCTTAAATAGGCAGGGGCGTCTATGAAAAAGACGTTGCTCCAAAACCTATATGTACCTTTCAGCATTAATAGTGCCTTCACAGATGTGTAAGTTACCCCTGCCTTGGGGGAATAATACACCCAATACCATCACAGATGCTGGCTTTTGAAATATGCGCAGATAACAGTCCTGATGGTTCTTTTCCTCTTTGATGTCCACAGTTTCCAAAAACAATTTGGAATGTGGACTCATCAGACCACCTTAATATTTTCAACTTTGCATCAGTCCATCTTAGATGAGCTCGGGCCCAGCAAAGCCGGCGGCATTTCTGGGTGTTGTTGATAAATGGGTTTGGCTTTGCATAGTAGAGGTTTAATTTGCACTTGCAGATGTAGCAACGGACTATAGGTACTGACAGTGGTTTTCTGAAGTGTTCCTGAGCCCATGTAGTGATATCCTTTACACACTGATGTCGTTTTTTGATGCAGTAAAGCCTGAGGGATCGAAGGTCACAGGCTTGCCGCTTACGTGCAGTGATTTCTCCAGATTCTCTGAACCTTTTGATAATATTACGGACCGTAGATGGTGAAATCCTTAAATTCGTTGCAATAGAGAATTGTTGTTCTTAAACTGTTGGACAATTTGCTCACGCATTTGTTCACAAAGTGGTGACCCTCGCCCCATCCTTGTTTGTGAATGACTGAGAATGTCATGGAAGCTGCTTTTACACCCAATCATGGCACCCACCTGTTCCCAATTAGCCTGTTCACATGTGGGATGTTCCAAATAAGTGTTTGATGAGCATTCCTCAACTTTCTCAGTTTTTTTTGCCACTTGTGCCAGCTTTTTTGAAACATGTTGTAGGCATTCAATTCCAAATGAGCTAACATTTGCAAAAAATGACAAAGTCTACAAGCTCGAACGTTAAGTATCTTGTCTTTGCAGTTTATTCAATTGAATATAGGTTGAAAAGGATTCGAAAATCATTGTATTCTGCTTTTATTTACCATTTACCCAATGTGCCAACTTCACTGCTTTTGGGTTTTGTATAAATTTATGTATGTATGTACACTGAACAGAAATATGATTATTGCATGTGGGTGCCACAATAAAAGGTCACTCTGGAATGTGAAGTTTTATCACACATCACAATGCCCCAGATGTCCAAGTTTTGAGGGAGCATGCAGCTGGCATGCTGACTTGCAGGAATGTCCAGCCGAGCTGATGCCCTTGAATGTTCATCTGACTGCCATACGCTGTCTCCAAAGGCGTTGCAGATAATTTGGCAGTACATCCAACAGGCCTCACAACCGCAAAATACAGGACCGCCACATCCAGCAGGTGCACCTCCATGATTGTCTGAGACAAGCCACCCGGACAGCTGCTGCAACAATCGGTTTGCATAACCAAATAATTTCTGCACAAACTATAAGAAACTGTCTCAGGGAAGTTCATCTGCATGCTCGTCGTCCTCATCGGGGTCTCGACCTGACTACAGTTTGTCGTCGTAAATCGAGGCAAATGCTCACTTTCGATGGCGCCTGGCATGGTGGGGAGATAAATGTCGGTTTCTTACTGTTCAGGGCAGATGGCAGATGGCACTTTGTGGGAGAGCGGTTAGCTTATGTCGCCGTTGGTTATGGATTGGCCCATGGTTGTGGTTGTGGTATGGGCAGGCGTAGGTTATGGACAACAAACGCAAATGCAATTTATCGATGGCATTTTGAAAGCACAGAAATACCGTGACAAGATTCTGAGGCCCATTGTTGCGCCATCCACCCGAGACCATCACCACATGGTTCTGGCATGACAATGCATGGCCCCACGTTGCAAGGATCTGTACAAACATCCCAGTTTTTGGATGGTTTCATGACCAGCATACTCACACTGGACATGTCACCCATTGAGCCTGTTTGGGATGCTGTGGATCGGCGTGGACGACAGCGTGTTCCAATTCCTGCCGACCTCCAACAATTTCGCACAACCATTAAAGAGGAGTGTACCTACATTCCGTGTCCTGGGCATGACGTTCAATCAATCAATCAATCAATGTTTACTTATATAGCCCTAAATCACTAGTGTCTCAAAGGGCTGCACAAACCACTACGACATCCTCGGTAGGCCCACATAAGGGCAAGGAAAACTCACACCCAGTGGGACGTCGGTGACAATGATGACTATGAGAACCTTGGAGAGGAGGAAAGCAATGGATGTCGAGCGGGTCTAACATGATACTGTGAAAGTTCAATCCATAATGGATCCAACACAGTCGCGAGAGTCCAGTCCAAAGCGGATCAAACACAGCAGCGAGAGTCCCGTTCACAGCGGAGCCAGCAGGAAAACATCCCAAGCGGAGGCGGATCAGCGGCGCAGAGATGTCCCCAGCCGATACACAGGCAAGCAGTACATGGCCACCGGATCGGACCGGACCCCCTCCACATTAAAGTGCATCCGGCAGCGAAGGCTCCTCTATGGGGTCTTGGGTCACTAGGAGGTTAACCACTTCACTACTGTTACCCCAGGTGGCCCTTGGCAAAGGCCTAGTACCTGACTGCCCCTAGCCAGGGATACTGTCAAGACCTAAACGGCGGAGCAGGCGGAAGACGGTAGATGTAAGAACCACCACAACGGCTGCGATGGTTGAAAAAGGCACCCAAACATCCATGTGGACCCAGTTATGGGGAAATAACAACCCAAGACTTCAGCGGTGGAACAGGCGGAGGATGATTGCTAATACTATGTAGCATCACAACGGCTGGGATGGCGGATGAAGGCTGCAGCAGAAAAGAGTCCCGAGTAGTCTTGGAATCCATGCCACTGGACCCTGGCCCGGATCTGTCAAGGAACATGTGGTGACTATCTGTGCCCCAGTCTCCCCGTGTTAGGGATACCACCCGTGAACGTCTTGCTGACCGGGTTCTCCCGAGCACCCGATACCACCACAATGGATTGACAACAGTTTTTATTTTTTTCTTCTTTTCGGCCCTCGACGTTTGCAACTCATTTTCAATGCTTTTCAGCAGTCTTTCGCCAGTTCTTTTTCTGCAGTCCTCTGTGCCGTTTTTGTGTCTCTCTGTGTCTCTCCCCTCTCTGTGGTCACCAACGCTGCTAATAAAGAGACAGGTGATTAGAAAACTCGTTCCAGCTGAGGTATCCACTCACCTGTCCTTCCCAGCCGGCTCCCGCACATGCCCCGCCGGCAGGGGACGCTTGGACCACGCCCTTCCACCCCCCCCCCCCCTACCAAGAGGACTGTCATACTCTCTTTGAGTGACCGCCCATGACAAACATTCCACAAGCCACTATCAACAACCTAATCAATGAAGGAGATGTGTTGCACTGCGTGAGGCAAATGGTGGTCACACCAGATACTGATTGCTTTTCGGAACCCCCAGACCCCCAGTAAAGCAAAACTGAGAGTGGCCTTTTTTACAGTTGGGTATGTAGTAAAAGTTTTAGATCTTTGAGTTCAACTTACGGACATAGTTTCTAGGCGCAGTCAGGGCATTGAGGGGATCCGGTTTAGGTCTTTGTTTTTTGCAGATGATGTGGTCCTGATGGCTTCATCTGGCCAGGATCTTCAGCACTGACTGAAACAGTTCGCAGCCGAGTGTGAATCGACCGGAAAACTCATCTATATACTCTAGCCTTTAAATAGACCTCCTTTTTAGACCAGTTGATCTGCCGCTTCTTTTCTTTCTCCTATGTCCCCCCCTCCCTTGTGGAGGGGGTCCGGTCCGATGACCATGGATGAAGTACTGGCTGCCCAGAGTCGAGACCCAGGATGGACCGCTCGTCGGGACCCAGGATGGACCGCTCGCCTGTATCGGTTGGGGACATATCTACGCTGCTGATCCGCTTGAGATGGTTTCCTGTGGACGGGACTCTCGCTGCTGTCTTGGATCCGCTTGAACTGAACTCTCGCGGCTGTGTTGGAGCCACTATGGATTGAACTTTCACAGTATCATGTTAGACCCGCTCGACATCCATTGCTTTCGGTCCCCTAGAGGGGGGGGGGGGGTTGCCCACATCTGAGGTCCTCCCCAAGGTTTCTCATAGTCAGCATTGTCACTGGCGTCCCACTGGATGTGAATTCTCCCTACCCACTGGGTGTGAGTTTTCCTTGCCCTTTTGTGGGTTCTTCCGAGGATGTTGTAGTCGTAATGATTTGTGCAGTCCTTTGAGACATTTGTGATTTGGGGCTATATAAATAAACATTGATTGATTGATGAGAATCGGCACCTCCGAGTCCCAGTCCATAATTCTTACCCGGAAAAGCGTGGAATGCTATCTACGAGTTAGGCAAAAGATCTTGCCCCACGTGGAGGAGTTCAAGTACTTGTTCACAAGTGATGGAAGACTGGATCGTGAGATCAACTGGCGGATCGGTGCGCAGTCTTCAGTATTGCAAACGCTTTATCAATCCGTTGTGGTGAAGAAGGAGCTGAGCCGGAAGGCAAATCTCTCAATTTACCTGTTGATTTACGTTCCCATCCTCACCTATGGTCACAAGCTTTGGGTTATGACCGAAAGGACAAGATCACGGGTACAAACGGCCAAAATGAGTTTCCTCCGCCCGGTGGGGTTCTTCCTTAGAGATGGGGTCAGAAACTCTGTCATACAGGAGGAGCTCGAAGTAAAGTCACTGCTCCTCCACATCAAGAAGAGCCAGATGAGGTGGTTCAGGCATCTGGTCGGATGCCACCTGTATGCCTCCCTGGGGAGGTGTTAGGGCACATCCAACCTGTAGGAGGCCATGGAGAAGACCCAGGACACGTTGGGAAGACTATGTCTCCCGGCTGGCCTAGGAACGCCTCGGGATACTCCGGGAGAAGCTGGACGAAGTGGCTGGGGGAAGGGAAGTCTGGCTCCGCAACCCGACTTGGGATAAGCGTAAGAAGACGGATGGATGGATGGAGTTCAACATATACGTAAAACATGGGAGCAAAAATAAAAGTGTTTATATTTTTGTTCAATATACAGTATATATATATTTATCTTCTTAACATTTTGTACCCCTACTTTATCCTTTATTATTACTTTTGGTTCTTAGTATTTGTACATGTTTTATTAATTTTACCTTCCGGCGTCCTTGGAGGGGGCTCTCTGCGTCAGGCATATTATCGGCCCTGGCTGTGGGGATGCTCTGTGTCAGCGACATGCTTTGACTTGCTATGCCCCTACTCTTCAGAGCTTAGCTTCCGGTCTTCAGGCCAGGGTCTTCTAAAGATCCCAAAACCTCGTTTTAAAACCCGTGGAGACCTGGCTTTCCAGGCTACAGCTCCCAGAGTCTGGAACAACTTGCACCAGTCCCTCCGTGATCTTGACTGTATTGACACTTTTAAGATACGATTGAGAAACTTCTCTTTTTGATAAAACTTTCAGTTAATGCACCTTTTAACCATCAATTTTAATCCACTGTGTATCCTTTTTTGTCTTGTTCACGAGTGAGGGAAGAGTGGATCGTGAGATCGACAGGCGGATCGGTGCGGCGTCTTCAGTAATGCGGACGTTGTACCGATCCGTTGTGGTGAAGAAGGAGCCGAGCCGGAAGGCAAAGCTCTCAATTTACCGGTCGATCTACGTTCCCATCCTCACCTATGGTCATGAGCTTTGGGTCATGACCGAAAGGATAAGATCACGGGTACAAGCGGCCGAAATGAGTTTCCTCCGCCGTGTGGCGGGGCTCTCCCTTAGAGATAGGGTGAGAAGCTCTGCCATCCGGGAGGAACTCAAAGTAAAGCCGCTGCTCCTTCACATCGAGAGGAGCCAGATGAGGTGGTTCGGGCATCTGGTCAGGATGCCACCCGAACGCCTCCCTAGGGAGGTGTTTAGGGCACGTCCAACCGGTAGGAGGCCACGGGGAAGACCCAGGACACGTTGGGAAGACTATGTCTCCCGGCTGGCCTGGGAACGCCTCGGGATCCCCCGGGAAGAGCTAGACGAAGTGGCTGGGAAAAGGGAAGTCTGGGTTTCCCTGCTTAGGTTGTTGCCCCCGCGACCCGACCTCGGATAAGCGGAAGAAGATGGATGGATGGATGGATATCCTTTTTATGAGGTTTTAGTTGAATTGTTGTTTTACTTCACCTATGTTTTGTACAGTGCTTTGTGATTTTATCTGTGAAAAGCACTTTATAAATAAAATGTACTTACTTACTTACTTACATGGTGGCTGGGGTCTGGTGACCTTTTTGTGTATTGATAGTCTGTGATAGTGTTTCTTCACCTGGTTCCTCTGTACTCAGCCGTGCATTCATCCGTGTCTGTGTCTGCGATTAATGGGGAGGTGGATCATTGATTTGAAATCTGTAATCCACTTTGTCTTGTATTCCTTTTATGTGAAAAAAGCCCTTTATAAATAAAGTTTGATTTGATTTGAAATGTGATTGCATTGCATAACGCCCCAAAAAGAAAACAGCTGACTTTTGTGAAGGATGTTAAGCCAACCAGATTAAATCCATAACCCCCTACTGAAGGGTCAGGTCGAGGTTTAGGATAGAAATGGGAGTTTTCATTGTTGATAATCAAACTTTCTTGTCGCATTTATCGATAATAAAGCTAAATGAGAAAATGCGATGATAAAGTACTGGATCACATACTTCAAAGAGGATTCACCTTAAATTTAACACCAACATATCTGCAACTTTTGGATAAGATAACCCCCCCCCCCCCCCCCCAACTCCCTCATCCAGCCCACCTCAACCAACCATGACCCCCCCACGGGGGTCATACAATGACTGTCATGCATATCATTATTGGCGGAGGCCCTCCTTCCCCTCTGGGGGTCCGCTCATTGACCTCCCAACAAAGGATGAAAGTGTCCTGTCCAGGAGAGTGGGCTGGCCCGGGCCCGGGTTGGGGTGAAGAGGCCTACGTCCTCCTCCGGGTCGGGATAAGACCCAGCAGGGCTTTCTTCACGCTAATAGGCACGACCCCTGAACCCCACACAAAGAGCATCACTTCAGGAGCCATGGGCACTGAGTGCGTGCGAGCAAGCGGGGGACCAATGGGAGCCGGCTGGGGTCCCTGGGCACCTTTGACAGAGTCGGACCACTGACTTTACAGAGGACAGAAACCAGCTAGATGAGGGAAAGGGGATGGAAGGAAGTTTTTGTTTTGGGAGAAAGGACTCTGCAGAGGTTGAAACAGGCTTTTCTTTTAGTGGACTGTTAATGGACGAAGGGGGGAAGGGGGCTTATTGTACTTTTCACATTCTGCTTAATTAATTACTTGTTGCTGGTGTCTGTTTGAAATTTTACAACTGTGTCCGACATGTGAATCCAAACTATTATTTGGCTTAGCTTTCATTTGAAGCGACCAAAATATGGTCAAATACAATCGCAGGCTTGAAAAATCACTATTCTGGTTTTCCTGGGGAAGAATTGTAAGACCAATTCAGCAAAAACCCTTCAATTTGCATCAAACTACCCTGGTTTTTGCATTAAACCGGGCTTAGCTGAAATGGGCAGCTGGTTGGATAGCGTATGAGTGTCAAGTTCTATGACTCTTGAGGTGAAGCCGGCAAAACTAGCTAAAAAAGCTAACTTGTTCAAAGTTAGCATGTATCAAGAACTAAGTTATAACTCAGAAGTGTACTGTACGTCTGTAAATGTAGCTAAAAAAATGCTAGCATGCTAATGTGTTCATGCTAACAATTAACGTGTGAAGTACCGAGGTGTACGCTGGTAAAATTTGCTAAAAAAACTAGCATGCTAATATTTGCATGTTGGCAGTTAGCATGTGTACCAGGTACCAAGTTTTAGACTCTGAGGTGTGCGCCTGCAAAATTAGTTTTAAAAAGTGCAAAATTATCTAAACATGCTAACAATTAGCATACTAACAGTTTACATGTGTCAAGTACACTGGTAACATTTGCTAAAGAAACTAGCATGCTAATGTTTGCATGTTGGCAGTTAGCAAATACCAAGTTTTTGGACTCTGAAGTGTACGTCTGCAAAATTAATGAAAAAAGTGCAAAATTATCTAAAAAAGCTAACAATTGGCGTACTAACATTTCACATGTGTCAAGTACCAAGGTATATGGTTCAATAGTGTACACTGGTAACATTTGCTAAAGCATGCTAATGTTTGCATGTTGACAGTTAGCAAATACCAAGTTTTTTGACTCTGAAGTGTACGTCTGCAAAATTAATGAAAAAAGTGCAAAATTATCTAAAAATGCTAACAATTGGCGTACTAACATTTCACATGTGTCAAGTACCAATGTATATGGTTCAGTGGTGGACACTGGTAACATTTGCTAAAACATGCTAATTTTTGCATGTTGGCAGTTAGCAAGTACAATTTTTTTGACTCTGGGGTATAAGCCTGCAAAGTTAATGAAAAAAGTGCAACATTATCTAAAAATGCTGACAATTAGCATACTTACATTTCACATGTGTGAAGTACCAATGTATATCGTTCAGTTGTGTAAACTGGTAAAATGTGCTAAAGCATGCTAATATTTGCATGTTGGCTGTTAGCAAGTACCAAGTTTTTGACTCTGCGGTGTACACCTGCAAAATTAATGAAAAAAAGTACAAAATTATCTAAAAATGCTACCAATTAGCATACCAACAATTCACCTGTGTCAAGTACTAATGTACATGGTTCAGTGGTGTACACTGGTAAAATATGCTAAAGCATGCTAATATTTGCATGTTGGCTGTTAGCAAGTACCAAGTTTTTAGACTCTGAAGTGTACGCCTGCAAAATTTATGAAAAAAAGTACAACATTATCCAAAAATGCTAACAATTTGCATTCTAACATTTTACATGTGTCAAGTACCAATGTATATGGTTCAGTGGTGGACACTGTTAAAACGTGCTAAAGCATGCAAATGTTTGCATGTTGGCAGTTAGCAAGTACCAAGTTTTTTGACTCTGAAGAGTACGTCTGCAAAATTTATGAAAAAAAGAGCAAAATTATCTAAAAATGCTAACAACTAGCATACTAACTGTTCACCTGTGTCAGGTACCAATGTATATGGTTCAGTGGTGTACACTAGTAAAATGAGCTTAAATAAATAAGTGTGCTATTGTTTGCATTTTGTCAGTTAGCAAGTACCAAGTTGTTGGACTCTGGGGTGTACACCTGCAAAATTAATGAAAAAAAGTACAAAATTATCTAAAAATGCTAACAATTAGCTTACTAATATTTTACATGTGTCAAGTACCAATGTATATGGTTCAGTGGTGTACACTGGTAAAATGTGCTAAAGCATGCTAATGTTTGCATGTTGTCAGTTAGCAAGTACCAAGGTTTTTTGTCCCTAAAACAGGGGTCACCAACCTTTTTGAAACCAAGAGCTACTTCTTGGGTACTGATTAATGCAAAGAGCTACCAGTTTGATATACACCTGAATAGATTGCCGGAAATAGCCAATTTGCTCAATTTACCTTTAATAAATAAATCTATAAATATATAAATAAAAAATGGGTATTTCTGTCTGTCTTTCCGTCGTACATTTTTGTTCCTTTTACGGAAAGTTTTTTGTAGAGAATAAATGATGAAAAAACACTTAATTGAATGGTTTAAAAGAGGAGGAATTAGGAAAAAAAAATAAAATTCAATTTTGAAACATAGTTTGTCTTCAATTTCGAGTCTTTAAAATTCAAAATTGAACTGAAAAAAATGAAGAGAAAAACTAGCTAATTCGAATCTTTTTGAAAAAATTAAAAAAAAAAATCTATGGAACAGCTTTAGTATTTTTTCCAGGATTAGGATTCATTTTAGAATTTTGATGACATGTTTTAAATAGATTAAAATCCAATCTGCACTTTGTTAGAATATATAACAAATTGGACCAAGCTATATTTCTAAAAAGGACAAATCATAATTTTTTCTAGATTTTCCAGAACAAAAATTTTAAAAGGAATTCAAAAGACTTTGAAATAAGATTTAAATTTGATCCTACAGATTTTGTAGATTTGCCAGAATATTTATTTTTGAATTTTAATCATAAAAAGTTTGAAGAAATATTTCACAAATATTCTTCGTCGAAAAAACAGAAGCTAAAATGAAGAATTAAATTAAAATGTATTTATTATTCTTTACAATAAAACACATACATTTACTTGAACATTGATTTAAATTGTCAGGAAAGAAGAGGAAGGAATTTAAAAGGTAAAAAGGTATATGTGTTTAAAAATCCTAAAATCATTTTTAAGGTTGTATTTTTTCTCCAAAATTGTCTTTCTGAAAGTTATAAGAAGCAAAGTAAAATGTATTTAAACAAGAGAAGACCAAGTCTTTAAAATATTTTCTTGATTTTGCAAATTCTATTTGAGTTTTTTCCCCCTTAGAATTAAAAATATTGAGCAAAGCAAGACCAGCATGTTAGCAAATAAAAACAATTTAAAAAATAGAGGCAGCTCACTGGTAAGTGCTGCTATTTGAGCTATTTTTTAGAACAGGCCAGCAGGGTACTCATCTGGTCCTTACGGGTTGGTGACCCCTGCTCTAAAGTGAGCAAAATCAGTGAAAAAAAGTGCAAAGTTCTTGCAAAACAATAAGCATGCTAGCATAATAATGTCAACATGCTAACTGTTAGCATTTTTCTTCAATTTATGATTGACAGATGTAGTTTTCCTCGGTAGTATTTCACAACAGACTACCAGTTATGTGGTCATGTTATGTTGGCGATATACTTCTGCCACGATTGCTCCTCCTTCTCCCCTTTTATGCTGCAGCAGAAGATGCAGGGATTGAGAGAAGGTATGTCGTTTACGCACCTGACTCTGATGGGTATCCATTTTTAGCGGGCACCCTGCCACAGAAAACGACACTAGTGACGGGAGCTGAGTAATAAACGTGGAGAAGTTTTCACGCATTGTGGGGACGCACACCTCTGCATTACCACAGCTTGTAATTACTATCCTCCTTGACGACACGGAGACCTGAAAGTGAAACCCCGGTGGGTGATCACCTGTTGAGATAATCTGCATCGGCACTATAATCAATGAGGACTTAAGGACGCCTCAGAAATACGGCCCCAGGTTTTACACCCTGAGAACAGATGTTGCATTCCTCTTATTTCATTTAGTTGTATTAGTATTATTTTTTTCAAAAGCATGACTTTAGAAAACCCTGATACAATATTTGTTAGGTCAGGAAAAAAAAACAAAAAAACACGGAGGCTATTTTATCCCGACAAGCCCGTTTTGTAGGTTTCCCTGCTCTTCAGGGGATTTTGAAATCCCCTAAGGAGAACAAATCCTAAAGCAAATGTTTCAACAGTTCAAGAACAACATTTCTCAATGAGGGACTTCACCATGGAGGGCGGTACTATCATTAAAAGGTTCAGAGAATCTGGAGAAGTCACTGCACGTAATTGAATGCCCGCGACCTTGGATTTCTCAGGCGTGTGTAAAGGATATCACCACATGGGCTCAGGAGCGCTTCAGAAATCCACTGAAAGTAACTACAGTTCGTGTGACAGGTCTCCAGCCGCCATCTTGTGGGTTGCAGTGACCATTGTAGCAGGTTTGACTCTGTTTTTTTATTTCAATAAACATGCTTTCGCTCCAGCCGATCGCGCCCATTTCTAGCACGACCTCTTTTCCTGCTCGTCTCGGCTGGTGGCTGCGTCTACCGTGGGGGCTCATCTTCCTCTGGGTCGTTTTCGTTGTCTTTGTTGTCCGTCGTTTCCTCTCCTACTTCTGCCACGATTGCTCCTCCTTCTCCCCTTTTATGCTGCAGCAAAAGATGCAGGGATTGAGAGCAGATGTGTCGTTTACACACCTGACTCTGATGGCTGTAGTGTCGATCCAGGCGTGCCCCGCCTCTCCGCTCCGCTGCATGCTCCGCCTCCTCGCCACTATTTTGGGCAGGACCGCTGTTTGTCCCATCCCTCCACAATGTTTAAGTGCGAGTTAAAACTCCACTATGCGAAACGAAAGCCATTTATCAACAACACCCAGAAACACACTCATCTTAGATGGACTGATGCAAAGTGGAATAGTGTTCTGTTGTCGGATGAGTCCACATTTCAAATTGTTTTTGGAAACTGTGGACGTCGTGTCCTCTGGAACAAAGAGGAAAAGAACCATCCGGATTGTTATAGGCGCAAAGTTGAAAAGCCAGCATCTGTGATGGTATGGGGGTGTATTAGGGCCCAAGGCATGGGTAACTTACACATCTGTGAAGTTATCATTAATACTGAAAGGTACATATAGGTTTTGGATGTATATGTTGCTATCCAAGCAACGTCTTTTTCATGGATGCCCCTGCTTATTTTAGCAAGACAATGCCAAGCCACTTAGAACAACACCGTGGCTTCATAGTAAAAGAGTGCGGGTACCAGACTGGCCTGCCTGAAAGCACCCCTTTCAGTTCTCTCCTTTTTGGTACCACCTCCTCAGTGGCCTAGTCGTTAGGTTGTGAGTTCAAACCCCGGCCGAGTCATACCAAAGACTATAAAAATGGGACCCATTACCTCCCTGCTTGGCACTCAGCATCAAGGGCTGGAATCTGGGGTTAAATCACCAAAAATGATTCCCGGGTGTGGGCACCGCAGCTGCTCACTGCTCCCCTCACCTCCCAGGGCAAGGGGATGGGTCAAATGCAGAGGACAGATTTCCCCACACCTAGTGTGTGTGTGACAATTATTGGTACTTTAACTTAACTTAACTGTAGCTTGTTTACCTCAGATGCAGTCATTTTTTCAACTTCTTTAGTTATTTTAGTGGTGTTCCTCAAGGTTCCGTTTTAGGACTGCTCCATTTTATCATTTGGGCTATTCAAACACTAGAATGGTGTTATAGAGGTGATCTTTAACTAGCTTTAATTGCAGAGTCCTTAAAAACTTTGATAAGATTTTTGAGGGGTTTAACATGCACAAAACATAACCAATTTTGGAAGAATGTTCGGTCCAGTGAAAAATCAGATATGAAAGGGGTCCGGGATCCGAACTTCAAAAACTAGCTCTCTAGCGACCCCTCTAAAATTGGAAAAATCGTGCTCCTCTCCACATATTCACGTATCGTGACAAAAATCGCCGGTGGCGTCTATCTTGACGAGACACACTTAAAAGTCTCTCGAATCCATCTTTGAAAACAAACAGGGGGCGTACTTTCATGAAGTCATCCTAGGGATTTTGACGAAATGAGTAGTGGGTCAACATATAAAGCTGAATGCTCCTGTAACTCTGACAAAATAAATAGAGTGAAGAATCACATGAGCTCGGGCGTTTCTGGGTGTTGTTGATAAATGGCTTTCGCTTTGCATAGTAGCCTTTTAACTAAGACTTACAGATGAAGCGACAACTAGTAGTTACTGGCAGTGGTTTTCTAAAGTGTTCCTGAGCCCATGTGGTGATATCCTTTACATACTGATGTCACTTTTTGATGCGGTACCGCCCGAGGGATCAAAGGTCCGCAATATCATCGCTTACGTGCAGTGATAACTCCGGATTCTCTGAACTTTTTGATGATATTACGGACCATAAATAGTGAAATACCTAAATTACTTGAAAAAATTGGTGGAGAAACGTTCATAAACAACTTGCTCAGGCATTTGTTCACAAAGTGGTGACTCTCGCCCCATCCTTGTTTGTGAACGGCTGAGCATTTCATGGAAGCAGCTTTTGTACCCAATCATGGCACCCACCTGTTCCCAAATAACCTGTTTACCAGTGGGATGTTCCTAATAAGTGTTTGATGAGCATTCAGCAACTTTCTCATAGTTTTTTGCCACTTGTGCCCACTTTTTTGAAACATGTGGGAGGCATCAAATTCCGAATGAGCTAATATTTGCACAAAAAAAAAATATGTTTTCCAGTTTGATTGTTAAGTATCTTGTCTTTGCAGTTATTCAATTGAATATACCGTATTTCCTTGAATTTCCGCAGGGCACATAGTATGCGCCTGCCTTGAATTACTGCCGGGTCAAACTCGCTTCCCAAAATAATTAGCGCATGCTTAGTACACTACGCTTGGTCAAACTCGTGACGTCACAAGTGACACTTCCCCTGTCATCATTTTCAAAAGGGAGGAAGCTGATTTCAATACCGGTAATTTGAAATCGCATAAAGGGAAGAAGATTAAGAGCTATTCAGTAAGATTTAAGGGCCAAGCTTACATCACACTCAAATTTGTACTGCATACCTTTGGTAAGTGCCGGAGTGAGAAGAGGTTTTAAGATAATTAGCGCATGCTTACTTTTACAACATTCCTTCGGTAAGCGCAGGAGTGAGAAGAGGTTTGAGTGAGAAGAGGTTTTAAATTAATTAGCCCCCCGGCGGCAATTCAAGGAAATACGGTAGGTTGAAAAGGATTTGCACAAAAAAAGACGAATAGTGAAAAGAGAAACCCGTCACCTCGGTCCTTAGCTTTCGATAAATGCTGCCTCTAGAACAATTTAGTTGAATATTCCTGCTGTATTGTTCAAACTTCCATTGTTTTTGTTTTTTTGTTGTTGTTTTTTTTAAGCAGCACCAGCCTAAAAAAGTAAATGTCCATTGTAGGGGACATTGGTTCTCAAGAGAGTATATGAGCAATTTTTCATGATAATCTGCATGTGTGTTTGGTACTTTGGTTGAGAACACAAACCTGAAATGATGAGATACTGAACAGCACACACACACACACACATGCACACACATATATCGGTATCGGTCGATATCGAAATCTGTGATTAAGAGTTATTCGATATCGGAATACCGGATATCGGCAAAAAGCCATTATTGGACATCTCTAGTCCTAACTTGTCCGCCGGTCCTCATAAGGACGAAACATATCCTTGTTGGTGTCTCAAGAAGGGTAGAAATACAAGAACACACACATATATATCGGTATCGGTTGATATTCGAATCGGTAATTAAGACTTGGACAATATCGGAATATCAGATACCGGCAAAAAAGGCATTATTGGACATCGCTAGTCCTAACTTGTCCGCCAGTCCTCATAAGGACGGAACTTATCCTTGTTGGTGTCTCAAGAAGGGTAGAAATACAAGAACACACACACGCATATATCGGTATCGGTTGATATCGGAATCGGTAATTAAGAGTTGGACAGTATCGGAATATCAGATATCGGCAAAAAAGCCATTATTGGACATCTCTAGTCCTAACTTGTCCGCCGGTCCTCATAAGGACGAAACATATCCTTGTTGGTGTCTCAAGAAGGGTAGAAATACAAGAACACACACATATATATCGGTATCGGTTGATATCCGAATCGGTAATTAAGACTTGGACAATATCGGCATATCAGATAACGGCAAAAAAGCCATTATTGGACATCTCCAGTCCTAACTTGTCCGCCGGTCCTCATAAGGATGAGACATATCCTTGTTGGTGTCTCAAGAAAGGTAGAAATACAAGAACACACACATATATATATCGGTATCGGTTGATATCGGAATCAGTAATTATGAGTTGGACAATATCGGAATATCAGATATCGGCAAAAAAGCCATTATTGGACATCTCTAGTCCTAACTTGTCCGCCGGTCCTCATAAGGATGAAACATATCCTTGTTGGTGTCTCAAGAAAGGTAGAAATACAAGAACACACACATATATATCGGTATCGGTTGATATCGGAATCAGTAATTATGTGTTGGACAATATCGGAATATCAGATATCGTCAAAAAAGCCATTATTGGACATCTGTAGTCCTAACTTGTCCGCCGGTCCACATAAGGCGGAACGTATCCTTGTTGGTGTCCCAAGAAGGGTAGAAATACAAGAACACCCACACATATATATATCGGTATCGGTTGATATCGGAATCGGTTGATAAGAGTTGGACAATATCGGAATATCAGATATCGGCAAAAAAAACATTATTGGAGATCTCTAGTCCTAACTTGTCCGCCGGTCCTCATAATCAATCAATCAATCAATGTTTACTTATATAGCTCTAAATCACTAGTATCTCAAAGGACTGCAGAAACCACAACACAAACCACTACGACATCCTCGGTAGGCCCCACATAAGGGCAAGGAAAACTCACACCCAGTGGGACGTCGGTGACAATGATGACCCAGTGGGACCATAAGGACAGAACTTATCCTTGTTGGTGTCTCAAGAAGGTTAGAAATACAAGAACACACACACACACACATATATATATCCGTATCGGTTGATATCGGAATTGGTAATTAAGAGATGGACGATATCGGAATATCAGATATCGGAAAAAAAGCCATTATCGGGCATCTCTAGTTCTAACTTGTGTGCCGGTCCTCATAAGGACGGAACTTATCCTTGTTGGTGTCTCAAGAAGGGTAGAAATACAAGAACACACACACACACATATATATCGGTATCAGTTGATGTCGGAATCGGTAATTAAGAGTTGGACAATATCTGAATATCAGATATCGTCAAAAAAGCCATTATTGGATATCTCTTGTCCTAACTTCTCCGCCGGTCCTCATAAGGACGGAATGTATCCTTGTTGGTGTCTCAAAAAGGGTAGAAATACAAGAACACACACACACACATATATATCGGTATCGGTTAATATCGGAATCAGTAGTTAAGACTTGGACAATATCGGGATATCAGATATCAGTAAAAAAGCCATTATCAGACATCTCTAGTTCTAACTTGTCTACCGGTCCTCACAAGGACGAAACTTATCCTTGTTGGTGTCTCAAGAAGGTTAGAAATACAAGAACACACAAACACACATATATATCGGTATCGGTTGATATCGGAATCGGTAGATAAGAGTTGGACAATATCGGAATATCAGATATCGGCAAAAAAAACATTATTGGACATCTCTAGTCCTAACTTGTCCGCCGGTCCTCATAATCAATCAATCAATCAATGTTTACTTATATAGCTCTAAATCACTAGTGTCTCAAAGGACTGCACAAACCACAACACAAACCACTACGACATCCTCGGTAGGCCCACATAGGGGCAAGGAAAACTCACACCCAGTGGGACGTCGGTGACAATGATGACCCAGTGGGACCATAAGGACAGAACTTATCCTTGTTGGTGTCTCAAGAAGGTTAGAAATACAAGAACACACACACACACACATATATATCCGTATCGGTTGATATCGGAATTGGTAATTAAGAGATGGACGATATCGGAATATCAGATATCGGAAAAAAAGCCATTATCGGGCATCTCTAGTTCTAACTTGTGTGCCGGTCCTCATAAGGACGGAACTTATCCTTGTTGGTGTCTCAAGAAGGGTAGAAATACAAGAACACACACACATATATATCGGTATCAGTTGATGTCGGAATCGGTAATTAAGAGTTGGACAATATCTGAATATCAGATATCGTCAAAAAGCCATTATTGGATATCTCTAGTCCTAACTTCTCCGCCGGTCCTCATAAGGACGGAAAGTATCCTTGGTGGTGTCTCAAAAAGGGTAGAAATACAAGAACACACACACACACATATATATCGGTATCGGTTAATATCGGAATCAGTAGTTAAGACTTGGACAATATCGGAATATCAGATATCAGTAAAAAAGCCATTATCAGACATCTCTAGTTCTAACTTGTCTACCGGTCCTCACAAGGACGAAACTTATCCTTGTTGGTGTCTCAAGAAGGTTAGAAATACAAGAACACACACACACACACACATATATCCGTATCGGTTGATATCGGAATTGGTAATTAAGAGATGGACGATATCGGAATATCAGATATCGGAAAAAAAGCCATTATCGGGCATCTCTAGTTCTAACTTGTGTGCCGGTCCTCATAAGGACGGAACTTATCCTTGTTGGTGTCTCAAGAAGGGTAGAAATACAAGAACACACACACATATATATCGGTATCAGTTGATGTCGGAATCGGTAATTAAGAGTTGGGACAATATCTGAATATCAGATATCGTCAAAAAGCCATTATTGGATATCTCTAGTCCTAACTTCTCCGCCGGTCCTCATAAGGACGGAATGTATCCTTGGTGGTGTCTCAAAAAGGGTAGAAATACAAGAACACACACACACACATATATATCGGTATCGGTTAATATCGGAATCAGTAGATAAGACTTGGACAATATCGGAATATCAGATATCAGTAAAAAAGCCATTGTCAGACATCTCTAGTTCTAACTTGTCTACCGGTCCTCACAAGGACGAAACTTATCCTTGTTGGTGTCTCAAGAAGGTTAGAAATACAAGAACACACACACACACACATATATATCCGTATCGGTTGATATCGGAATTGGTAATTAAGAGATGGACGATATCGGAATATCAGATATCGGAAAAAAAGCCATTATCGGGCATCTCTAGTTCTAACTTGTGTGCCGGTCCTCATAAGGACGGAACTTATCCTTGTTGGTGTCTCAAGAAGGGTAGAAATACAAGAACACACACACATATATATCGGTATCAGTTGATGTCGGAATCGGTAATTAAGAGTTGGACAATATCTGAATATCAGATATCGTCAAAAAGCCATTATTGGATATCTCTAGTCCTAACTTCTCCGCCGGTCCTCATAAGGACGGAATGTATCCTTGTTGGTGTCTCAAAAGGGGTAGAAATACAAGAACACACACACACACACACATATATATCGGTATCGGTTAATATCGGAATCAGTAGTTAAGACTTGGACAATATCGGAATATCAGATATCAGTAAAAAAGCCATTATCAGACATCTCTAGTTCTAACTTGTCTACCGGTCCTCACAAGGACGAAACTTATCCTTGTTGGTGTCTCAAGAAGGTTAGAAATACAAGAACACACACACACACACACATATATATCCGTATCGGTTGATATCGGAATTGGTAATTAAGAGATGGACGATATCGGAATATCAGATATCGGAAAAAAAGCCATTATCGGGCATCTCTAGTTCTAACTTGTGTGCCGGTCCTCATAAGGACGGAACTTATCCTTGTTGGTGTCTCAAGAAGGGTAGAAATACAAGAACACACACACATATATATCGGTATCAGTTGATGTCGGAATCGGTAATTAAGAGTTGGACAATATCTGAATATCAGATATCGTCAAAAAGCCATTATTGGATATCTCTAGTCCTAACTTCTCCGCCGGTCCTCATAAGGACGGAATGTATCCTTGTTGGTGTCTCAAAAGGGGTAGAAATACAAGAACACATACACACACATAAATATCGGTATCGGTTAATATCGGAATCAGTAGTTAAGACTTGGACAATATCGGAATATCAGATATCAGTAAAAAAGCCATTATCAGACATCTCTAGTTCTAACTTGTCTACCGGTCCTCACAAGGACGAAACTTATCCTTGTTGGTGTCTCAAGAAGGTTAGAAATACAAGAACACACACACGCACACACACACACGGCCTGGAAGAGTGTTATGTCAAGTACCTCCCATCATGCTTTGTTCCTGTGTGCTGAAGTGAGTGAAGCGAATGACAATTCTTCATTCTCACCCTCGGCGCTCACCCCAACTTTTATCCTTCTCCTCCCTCGGTTTCCTCCTCGCCCCGCGATCCGTCCTTCGGCCTCGCCACGGAGTTCCCCTAATCCGTATTGAGGGAAAAAGCCCCCCCCCACCTCCCTCCCGCCCCAATATATACTTTTCCTTCCTTCCCACCTAAGCATCCCCTCCTCTTTCCTCCATATTTGAAGTTCTCCGGTGTGATTGACAGCTCCACCCTCTCTGTCCCCTCACCGCTGTACACATCCATCATTGCCTTTTTTTTTTTTTTTTACATTCCATCACTCTTCTCCAGCATCCCATCATGGACCAGAGACAAAGCAGGCCTCCATTATAGCCCAAGCCCCCAACCCCAAACAACCACCCTTCAGCTTCCGACCAGGCTTGGGCCGGTTAATCTTCCCGAGGCGTTCAGTGCCCCCCCATGCCAGCACACAAAGAGAGGGCTCCCTAATTCTCCCTTTCTCTCCTTTTCTCCCCCTCCACCTACATTCTCCATGCACTGGGTCTCAGAACCAGCGGAAAAGCTTTGAAGAGGGAGGACCATCCCCCCCACCCCCCATACCCCCCACACCTCCCAGCCTCTGCCTTCCATCCTTGGAGTGCCCACGTTGCATCGCTATGGCCGGACTATCAGGGTGGCCCTTCCTCCTATATCCCCCCCCCACCCTATTCGTCCTCCCCATGCAAGCCCCTATGTCCACCTCTATACTCTGACCTCCCCCCCTACCGCCCAACCTCTGGATAACGTTGTTGTCACTCCTTTTCTGCATTCAGCGCATGATTGGTGATGTGGTGGCGCGCCGGCCATTTTTAATCGGGCGTTGATTTATCGCGCCGCAGCCTATAGCGGGCGTAACTTTTTTTTTATTTGAGTAGGGTGGTCGTGTCGCTTTTTGTGCCTCGTTCAGT
Source organism: Nerophis ophidion (assembly GCF_033978795.1). NCBI lineage: Eukaryota > Metazoa > Chordata > Actinopteri > Syngnathiformes > Syngnathidae > Nerophis > Nerophis ophidion. Next base: position 33,103,093 of record NC_084634.1, read on the forward strand.
TTTGGGGAAGTGTGGCCGACTTAGAGGCCTAATGAAACCCACTACTACCGACCGCGCAGTCTGATAGTTTATACGTATTTAGTCAGCCAACGATTGTGCAAGTTCTCCCACTTAAAATGATGACAGAGGTCTGTAGTTTTCATCATAGGTACACTTCAACTGTGAGAGACAGAATGTGAAAAAAAAAAATCCTGGAATTCAAATTGTAGGAATTTTAAAGAATTTAGTTGTAAATTATGGTGGAAAATAAGTATTTGGTCAACCATTCAAAGCTCTCACTGGTGGAAGGAGGTTTTGGCTCAAAATCTCACGATACATGGCCCCATTCATTCTTTCCTTAACACGGATCAATCGTCCTGTCCCCTTAGCAGAAAAACAGCCCCAAAGCATGATGTTTCCACCCCCATACTTCACAGTAGGTTTGGTGTTCTTGGGATGCAACTCAGTATTCTTCTTCCTCCAAACACGACGAGTTGAGTTTATACCAAAAAGTTCTATTTTGGTTTCATCTGACCACATGACATTCTCCCAATCCTCTGCTGTATCATCCATGTATCCATTTTGGTATAAACTCAACTCGTCGTGTTTGGAGGAAGGATGCCACCCGATCAGGGAGGTGTTTAGGGCACGTCCAGCTGGTAGGAGGCCACGGGGAAGACCCAGGACACGTTGGGAAGACTATGTCTCCCGACTGGCCTGGGAACGCCTCGGGATTCCCCGGGAAGAGCTAGACGAAGTGGCTGGAGAGAGGGAAGTCTGGGCTTTCCTGCTTAGGCTGCTGCCCCCGCGACCCGACCTCGGATAAGCGGAAGATGATGGATGGATGGATGGATAGTTTTAATTCAATCATGTTTTCTTATTCAATGCTTGCCTCCATTTCTGCATCTTGGGGTTCGACACCAACTAACTATGACATATTCCTTTGTCTGAGCTGCCGTATTTTTACTGTAAAATCTTGTTTTTAACGGTGTATTACTGGAAATGGAAAAAAAAAAACGATACATTTGTTTGTACGGTGAAAAACTGGCAGCTGAGTTGCCAGAAAAATAAAAAAAAAGAACTTGTACTGTTTTTCCATTAACAATATAATGTAAAAAAAAACAATTTAATAATAAAATTCTGGCAATTAAGCTGCCAGCTTTTTCCGTAAATCCCCCTCCCTCCGAAAAAAAACAAAAAGCAGTGGTACTCTTTTTATATTTGCCGCAACATGTTGCAAAAATGAATGAAATTAATCAAAAATACTGTTACATTTTTTTAAATGTACATTTTTTTACTGTAAAATCGACAGTCTACACCTAATTGGTGACATTATCAAAATAAGCTTTTGCGGCGCAACTTCAACTTTCCGGAAAGATTAACACCAGAGTCCTCAAGCAACATGTTTACGCACAAAAAAGTGAATTATATTTATATAGCGCTTTTCTCTAGTGACTCAAAGCGCTTTACTTAGTGAAACCCAATATCTAAGTTCCATTTAAACCAGTGTGGGTGGCACTGGGAGCAGGTGGGTAAAGTGTCTTGCCCAAGGACACAACAGCAGTGACTAGGACGGCGGAAGCGGGGATCGAACCTGCAACCCTCAAGTTGCTGGGACGGCCGCTCTACCAACCGAGCTATACTACCCCCAAAAAAACCCCTGGGATACGCTCTTTTTACGGGGTAAGTTAAGATGCATCGATACTGATTTTGAGTCTAATGTTCACACATTAACACATTTTGTCATCAGTTAAACAATTTATATTTATATCGGATGTAATCCGAGTCATCCGCCTTTTCTTAAATTTTGTGCATCTTTGTAGAGACTAGGGTTGTCCCGATACCAATATTTTGGTACTGAAATGCATTTAGATACTTCTTGATACTTTTCGATACTTTTCTAAACAAAGGGGGACCTCAAAAAATTGCATTATTGGCTTTATTTCAACAAAAAAAACATTTCGGCACATGAAACATATGTTTGTTTTTTGCAATTGTGTCCTTAAATAAAATAGTGAACATACTAAACAAATGTATTTTATTAGTAAGTAAGCAAACAAATACCCCTAATTAGTCAGCTGACATATGCAGTAACATATTGTGTCATTTATCATGCTATTCTTTTGTCTAAATTATGAAGAACAAGCTGTAAAAATTGTTTATTAATGCACGTCTTCATTTACTGTTGATATCTGCTTATTTTAACTTCTGTTAAAATGTAATAATCGCTTATTTTTCTGTTGTTTGGATACTTTACATTAGTTATGGATGATATCACAAATGTAGGTATCGATCCGATACCAAGTAGTTACAGGATCATACATGAGTCATATTCAATGTCCTCATGTGTCCAGGGTCGTATTTTCTGAGTTTATATACACAATATACATTAAAAAAAAACGAACAAAGATTTTGTGACGATAAAAAATATCGATTTAATCATTGTAGTATGGAGTAGATACACTATTGTACTTGGTATCATTATAGTGGATGTCAGGTGTAGATCCACCCATGGTGTTTGTTTACATTGTGATGCCGGTGAGCTACGGTGTGTAGTGAAGCATGTTTAGCTATTCCTCGTTCTCCACTGATAATGACACTTGTAAGAAACTTACTTTATTTTTTGCCATTATTAAGGACAAATGGTAGAAAATGAATTATTAATCCACGTGTTCATTTGCTGTTAATATCTGCTTATTTTGTGTTTCAACATGTTCTATCTACACTTCTGTTAAAATTTAATAATCCCTTACTCTTCTCTTGTTTGATACTTTACATTAGTTTTGGATGATACCACAAATTTAGATATCGATCCAATACCAAGTAGTCACAGGATATTACATTGGTCATAATCAAAGTTCCCATGTGTCCATTGACGTATTTTCTGAGTTTATTAACATGATATACGTTTTCAAAAATTGAAAAAAAGATTTTGTGATGATAAAAAATATCGATGTAATCATTGTAGTATGGAGTAGATACGCAATTGTACTTGGTATCATTATAGTGGATGTCAGGTGTAGATCCACCCATGGTGTTTGTTTCCATTGTGATGCCGGTGAGCTACAGTGTGTAGTGAAGCATGTTCAGACGCATGTTCGTCAAACTAATAATAATAATAACTGCTATAGCAGCCGCAACATTAATACGGCCACAGCGACAACTCTTGCTGACCTACTGCCCTCGGTAATGGCACCATTCCCAAAGTATGTGGGCTCTATTGATAACCTCACTAACAACTTTAACGACACCCTGCGCGAAACCATTGATAACATAGCACCGCTAAAGTTAAAAAAGGCTTCAAAAAAGCGCACCCCGTGGTTTACAGAAGAAACTAGAGCTCAGAAATTATTATGCAGAAAGCTGGAACGCAAATGGCGCACGACTAAACTTGAGGTGCACCATCAAGCATTTAGTGATGGTTTAATAACTTATAAACGCATGCTTACCTTAGCTAAAGCTAATTATTACTCAAATCTCATCCACCGTAATAAAAACGATCCTAAATTTTTGTTTAGTACGGTAGCATCGCTAACCCAACAAGGGACTCCTTCCAGTAGCTCCACCCACTCAGCTGATGACTTTATGCAATTCTTTAGTAAGAAAATTGAAGTAATTAGAAAGGAGATTAAAGACAATGCGTCCCAGCTACAACGGGGTTCTATTAACACTGACACGATTGTATATACGGCGGATACTGCCCTCCAAAATAGTTTCTCTCGTTTTGAGGAAATAACATTAGAGGAATTGTTACAACGTGTAAATGGAATAAAACAAACAACATGTTTACTTGACCCTCTTCCTGGGAAACTGATCAAGGAGCTCTTTGTATTATTAGGTCCATCAGTGCTAAATATTATAAACTTATCACTTTCCTCGGGCACTGTTCCCCTAGCATTCAAAAAAGCGGTTATTCATCCTCTTCTTAAAAGACCTAACCTCGATCCTGACCTCATGGTAAACTACCGACCGGTGTCTCACCTTCCCTTTATTTCAAAAATCCTCGAAAAAATTGTTGCGGAGCAGTTAAATGAACACTTAGCGTCTAACAATCTATGTGAAACCTTTCAATCCGGTTTCAGGGCAAATCACTCGACGGAGACAGCCCTCGCAAAAATGACTAATGATCTATTGCTAACGATGGATTCTGATGCGTCATCTATGTTGCTGCTCCTCGATCTTAGCGCTGCTTTCGATACCGTCGATCATAATATTTTATTAGAACGTATCAAAACACGAATTGGTATGTCAGACTTAGCCCTGTCTTGGTTTAACTCTTATCTTACTGATAGGATGCAGTGTGTCTCCCATAACAATGTGACCTCGGACTACGTTAAGGTAACGTGTGGAGTTCCCCAGGGTTCGGTCCTTGGCCCTGCACTCTTCAGCATCTACATGCTGCCGCTAGGGGACATCATACGCAAATACGGTGTTAGCTTTCACTGTTATGCTGATGACACCCAACTTTACATGCCCCTAAAGCTGACCAACACGCCGGATTGTAGTCAGCTGGAGGCGTGTCTTAATGAAATTAAACAATGGATGTCCGCTAACTTTTTGCAACTCAACGCCAAAAAAACGGAAATGCTGATTATCGGTCCTGCTAGACACCGAACTCTATTTAATAATACAACTCTAACATTTGACAACCAAACAATTAAACAAGGCGACACGGTAAAGAATCTGGGTATTATCTTCGACCCAACTCTCTCCTTTGAGGCACACATTAAAAGCGTTACTAAAACGGCCTTCTTTCATCTCCGTAACATCGCTAAAATTCGCTCCATTCTGTCCACTAAAGACGCTGAGATCATTATCCATGCGTTTGTTACGTCTCGCCTCGACTACTGTAACGTATTATTTTCGGGTCTCCCCATGTCTAGCATTAAAAGATTACAGTTGGTACAAAATGCGGCTGCTAGACTTTTGACAAGAACAAGAAAGTTTGATCACATTACGCCTGTACTGGCTCACCTGCACTGACTTCCTGTGCACTTAAGATGTGACTTTAAGGTTTTACTACTTACGTATAAAATACTACACGGTCTAGCTCCATCCTATCTTGCCGATTGTATTGTACCATATGTCCCGGCAAGAAATCTGCGTTCAAAGGACTCCGGCTTGTTAGTGATTCCCAAAGCCCAAAAAAAGTCTGCGGGCTATAGAGCGTTTTCCGTTCGGGCTCCAGTACTCTGGAATGCCCTCCCGGTAACAGTTCGAGATGCCACCTCAGTAGAAGCATTTAAGTCTCACCTTAAAACTCATTTGTATACTCTAGCCTTTAAATAGACTCCCTTTTTAGACCAGTTGATCTGCTGTTTCTTTTCTTTTTCTTCTATGTCCCACTCTCCCCTGTGGAGGGGGTCCAGTCCGATCCGGTGGCCATGTACTGCTTGCCTGTGTATCGGCTGGGGACATCTCTGCGCTGCTGATCCGCCTCCGCTTGGGATGGTTTCCTGCTGGCTCCGCTTTGGACTGGACTCTCGCGACTGTGTTGGATCCATTGTGGATTGAACTTTCACAGTATCATGTTAGACCCGCTCGACATCCATTGCTTTCCTCGTCTCTAAGGTTCTCATAGTCATTATTGTCACAGACGTCCCACTGGATCATTATTGTCACCGATGTCCCACTGGGTGTGAGTTTTCCTTGCCCTTATGTGGGCCTACCGAGGATATCGTGGTGGTTTGTGCAGCCCTTTGAGACACTAGTGATTTAGGGCTATATAAGTAAACATTGATTGATTGATTGATTGATTCCTGTAAGATACTTGTAAGAAACTTACTTTATTTTTTGCCATTATTAAGGACAAATGGTAGAAAATGAATTATTAATCCACTTGTTCATTTGCTGTTAATATCTGCTTATTTTGTGTTTCAACATGTTCTATCTACACTTCTGTTAAACTGTAATCATCACTTATTCTTCTCTTGTTCGATACTTTACATTAGTTTTGGAGCTACGGTGTGTAGTGAAGCATGTTTAGCAATTCCTCGTTCTCCACTGATAATGATACTTACAAGAAACTTACTTTATTTGTCGCCATGTAGGCGAGGATTAGTGATTTAAATAAACACTGCAGACTGCGGATGGACTTTAGACTTAGTTTCAGTGTGATAACTTCACCTTTATCGTTATTTTTTAAGCCAAAATGTGTCCGTTCCCCCTTTTCGGTCTACAAACTGTGTCTGCTTGTAAGTACTCTGTGTGTCTGCGCTGCCGAACACGCTCCTCTGCTGGCAAAACCAGCGAAGTCATGGCGTGACGAAACGCTCTCATGCCTGTTAAAAAATAAATATTGCTAACTTTTCAAACAGACTATCGTACCGTTTTTGATTCATTAGTACCGCCATACTATACTAGTACCGGAATACCGTACAATCCTAGTCAGACCGTGCCGAGCTCAAAGGGGAACTGGGCTTTTTTTTTTTTAATTCATGAAATTCATGAGAACACAAGAACCTCCTCCTTGGTTGATGTTTGTTTCCTGCCGGCGCTCTTATTGTTTTGTTCCCCTTCCTGCATGTCTCCCTGAGCGCTCGTTTTCCCTCACCTGTCCCTGATTGGCAGCCTGGCACACCTGGTTGCAGTTGCCAATCAGGCTGCTATTTAGTCCTCAGGTCTCGAGGACTAATCATGTCAAGGACCTTCTGCTGCATGCATGGCTGCTCCTCCTCTGTTGTGTACAATAAGGACTCGTACCTGCACCCCGTTCTCCTGTTTCCTGCATGTTCGGGTCACAACTACCGCAGCCATGCAAGTTCCTGCAGTCTTCTGATCATGACAAAATAGATAAACGGACAACGAAGACCACTATTTTTGGACAAATGAGGGTTCACAACCTCATCTTTTTTTGAAGCTGAATATACTGAGGATGAACTGCTGCTCATAGAAGCCAGCACGAAGGAAGGGTGAGCAGAGAGAGCGAGGTGAAAATCACTTTGACGCTATGAACGTGGAGCTTAGAGCCATACCATTTCGACATTCATGGAGTGCTTACCCAAACGTTGGACCAAACCCTCAACTGTCCATCAAGTGAGTCACATTTTAATATTTGATTATGATAAACGTCACAAAAACGTTAGTACAGTTACAAACTTCGTAGAAGCTGGCTGATCTATTTCCGTAGCTAGCTTTTACGGCTAAATGCCAAAGCATGCGGATGTGTGACTACGCTAGAAAAGTAGTTCCTCGGTGTTCGCTCAGACCATAAACATTTTGCTACAGCTTTGTTATCATACAGGTTACAGAAGGTGAACCATTTTTTGAACGCATTTTTAAAGGGATTTAGAGGTAGAAATGATTGGTCCCATTAGCTGCATTGCTTACCACCAAAATTGGATTATTTCAATTTAAAATAAAAAATACGAAAACCTTTTTGGCTAGCTTATCTCTAATAAATATTTTGAATTAAATAAAATTAAAAAAAAAGTGCAGATTCCTTTTAAGCACATTTTCAACACCATTTTGTGTATTAAAAAAGGAGTGTGGTCCTTTTATAACAGTGGTCCCCAACCACCGGGCCGCAGAATAATTTTTTATTAATTTTTATAAAAAAAATTAAAAAAAAAAAAAAAACACTTACAATTAGTTCACCAACCACAAAAACCTTCCTTTTTCATGACAAAAACCTTCCTTTTTCATGACAAAGAAAAATAATAAATAAATTATTAAACGTTGACCGGTCCGCGGATACAAAAAGGTTGGGGACCACTACTTGATAACAATGTAGTCAAGGTATGTTTATGATTAGTTTAAGCTATGGAAATAGTTGTATGTACTATAAGTATTAACTATAGACAAAAAATCTTACACTGACAAATGCATTTTATTTAATTTGAATATTTTTTTCAATAATCGTTTATGTTTCAGCTAATTTCCGAAATTCATATGAAAATAGAAGAAAACACAGTTGATATGGCCGAGGGACCAACAACCCACGGCTCTTTAGCGCCGCCCTAGTGAGAAGTGTGAAAATGGAAAAAGATGAAGCCAAAAAACTAATTGTTTTAATATATTTTCTGTAGGAGCAGAAGAAGTAGCACAAGAGTTAATAAAAGCATTACGTTTACTGTATGAGCACCCGAGAATACTGTATTTCAGTTTTAGTCATTATGGTGATACTTGGAAAACCATAGTTGTTTTTTTTTGAGGTGGTGCTTGGTAAAAACAGTTTGAGAACCACTGCTCTAAAGCATGGGTGTCAAACTCTGGTTTTGCGTTGAATATTGAACAAGCAAGGCTTATATAACTTTATAGTGACATAGAACATCTAGTTCAAGGGTGTCAAACTGTGGCCCGCGGGCCAAATTCAGTCCGCCATGTAATTTAATTTGGCCCTTGAGGCAATATCAAATTTACATTAGAGCTGGCCCGCCGGCTTCAAGGCTAATAATATATTTGAAAATAAAATAACAATAATGAATGAATCAAACATTCAAGCCTTGAAGTAACAAGAGAGAGTGCATGAATAAATTGTTAATTATTGCTCAGTTTGCTACACTGATTTGCGTGAACAAAGAATACGGAACAAGCAATAATTATATAACTTAATAGTGCAAAATCAACATTCAAAAAACAAACAAAAAAAAAATGGTCAAATAAATACAATTTCAATAAAACATTTAATGCCTCTTTTCTATTTGCAGCCTTCTGAGGTAAATAATGTTACGGTGCAGATGTTCTCCCGCAATGTGTTAGTCATTCTTGTATGGTGTGGGTTCACAGTGTGGCGCATATTTGTAACAGTGTTAAAGTTGTTTATACGGCCACCCTAAGTCTGACCTGTATGGCTGTTGATCAAGTATGCATGGCATTCACTTAAGTGTGTGTACAAGTCGCATATATCATGTGAGTTGGCTGGCACGCTGTTTTTATGGAGTAAAAGCGGCCGTGGACAACATATTGTAGACAACGCTAAAGGCAGTGCCTTTTATAGTACCGGCGGGCCAGCTCTAATGGTAATTTGATATTGCCTCAAGGGCCAAATGAAATTGTACGGCGGGCCACTTTTGGCCCGCGGGCCAGAGTTTGACACCCTTGCTTTAGAGGCTTTTTTTTTAATATGACTTTTACAAAAATCATATTTATCCCCCCTTAATGGAATTTTCAAGTGCTTTGAGGGTGAAAAGGAGAGCCAAAAAGTGAATGAATAACATAGTATATATTATAACATTTAGGTCAAAGGTGTGTGTGTGTGTGTGTGTGTGTGTGTGGAGGTGTGTTAATTTAGGGGGGCAATAATTGCTCAGATATGGGGAGATAATGGTGCACCCTTGTAACCTTTCCTAGGTGACATTTATAGTTTTGGACAAAGGTGACTTGTGTAACTGTGTGGGAGAGACACTTATTCCTCACCTGTGTGTGTGTGTGTGTTGTATTTCTACCCTTCATGAGACATCAACAAACACCATACGAGGGCCGGTAAACAAGTTAGGACATAAATCATGGTCCCAATACAGAAAACTGTTGCATCTAATAGAGAATGTCTCAATTGCACCCCTGGTGGGGAAATCTATCAAAATTAGGGTGGTCCCAAAAAGGAGGGTTTTCTCAAATTGACTGTGTGTCGTTTTGAAAGTGCTCCCCCTCTGGTCAATATATGAAATAACAAGTGGGTGTAAGAAATTGAAATGCACCCCCTTTTGGCCAAAATTGTATAAAATAAATATGTATATAGAGACATACTGTAATAACTTGAAGTAAATGACTATTAGAAAATAATTACAAAAAAAAAACAAAAAGCTTACCTTTTTTTCATTTGCATAGTATGTATTAGAGATGTCCGATAATGGCTTTTTTTGCCAAGATTCCGATATTGTCCAACTCTTAATTACCGATTCCGATATCAACCGATACCGATATATACAGTCGTGGAATTAACACATTATTATGCCCAATTTTGTTGTGATGCCCATCTGAAAACAAGGTTCTCCAAAATAAATCAACTCAAGTTATGGAGAAAAAAATGCCAACATGGCACTGCCATATTTATTATTGAAGTCACAAAGTGCATTATTTGTTTTAACATGCCTCAAAACAGCTTGGAATTTGGGACATGCTCTCCCTGAGAGAGCATGTAGCGGTTGGGGGGGTGTATATTGTAGCGTCCCGGAATAGATAGTGCTGCAAGGGATACTGGGTATTTGTTCTGTTGTGTTTATGTTGTGTTACGCTGCGGATATTCTCCCGAAATGTGTTTGCCATTCTTGTTTGGTGTGGGTTCACAGTGTGGCGCATTTTTGTAACAGTGTTAAAGTTGTTTGTACGGCCATCCTCAGTGTGACCTGTATGGCTGTTGACCAAGTATGCGTGTATTCACTTGTGTGTGTGTGAAAAGGCGTAAATGTTGTGATTGGGCCGGCACGCAAAGGCAGTGCCTTTTAAGGTTTATTGGCGCGGTGGACTTCTCCATGTGTCTGTGTACGGCGTTTTAAAAAGTCAGAAATTTGTCTTTTTGAAACTGATACCGATAATTTCCGATATTACTTTTTAAAGCATTTATTATCGGACATTTCTAGTATGTATATATTATTAATATTGTAAATACAAATCTTTATATATCTAGAAAGGGTGGTCCTAAAGACGTAGGCCTTTTTCGGAGGTCTCAAGAAGGTAACAAATACAAGAATGTGTGTGTGATTATTGTATTTAAAAGTAACTTCCATGAATGAGTTGGGACTGAAATCATGGTCCTGATACGGAAAACCATTGCATCTAATAGTGTCTCATTTGCAGCCCTGGTGGTGAAGTCTATCAAAATTAGAGTGGTCCCAAAAATAAGGGATTTTTTAAAATTGACTATGATTCAGTTTTAAAAGTGCTCCCCCTCTGGTCAACGTATGAAATAACAAGTGTGTGTAAAAAATTGAAAATGACTTTAGCCAAAATTAATAATATAAACATTTTTACATATTTAATAGACATACTGTAATAACTTGAAGTATAATAATTAAGATTAAAAACCAATTACAAACATAAAAATAAAAGTGTACCGTTTTATATTTTAATAGTTTGTATACAACATTAATGTTGTAAATACAATTCTGTCCTATAGAGGTAGGCATTTTTTGGAGGTCTCAAGAAGGTAATAAATACAAACAGGTGTTTGTGTTGTATTTACACCCTTCTTGAGACATCAACAAGGAAAATTATCTTCCATATGAGGACCGGTGAACAACTTAGGACATAAATCATGGTCCCAATACGGAAAACCGTTGCATCTAATAGATAATGTCTCATTTGCACCACTGGGGGTGAAATCTATCAAAATGAGGGTGGTCCCAAAAACAAGGGATTCATCAAATTGACAGTGTGTCGGTTTTAAAAGTGCTCCCCCTCTGGCCAACATATGTAATAACAAGTGTAATGAAATGTGACCCCTTTGGCCAAAATGTATCAAATAAAAATAAATATGTATATCGAGACATACTGTAATAACTTATAAACAATGAAGATTAAAAAAAAGAAAAAGTGTAGTATAGTATGCATATAGGTCATGTCTTTGTGATCATGTTTTGTTTAGTTATGTTAGATTACTTCAAGACTCCATTAGTTCCTGTTTTTTTTCTACACCATTGTTTTCTTTCCATGCCAACCCATTAGTTTTCACCTGTCCCCATGTCACACACCTGATTCAATTGGACTCACGCACCCGTTGCCAATCACCACGTCACTTTTAAAGCCTGTAGTTGCCAGGCAGTCAGCCTGGCGACATCACCCTCTTCACGCCCTTGCTATCTATGCCGATGATCCATGCCCATATCTCGCTCAAGGTAGGTTATCGTTATTCATGCCATAGATTTAAAGTTTATGGCATACTGCAGAGGTTTTTTTTTTTTCTTTTCCGCATAGTTAAAAAGTTGACTGTTTACGTGGTCTTATGTGAGTCTTTGCAGGTGTCGGCGTTTTATGAATGAATATGACTCCCTCCGTTTCTGCAGACAAGCAGTTTTGGTGTTCAAATGTGAAGTTTTCCTCTTTCATCCCTTAAGTTCTGCTAATACCGCTGTGCACAGTTTATAGATGGATGGATAGATAGTACTTTATTTATTCCTTCGGGAAAAATTTAAATTCCAGCAGCAGTGTACAGAGTAGAGATCAATTTAAGAAGTAAAAAGTAAAATAATGGGGGTATAAATGGAAACAAAATAGAGAAATATTACAATAAGAATAGAAATAAAAAGCAACAATGGGAATAAAAATATAACAGTAAAATAAGAATATAACAAGAGAAACTAGGCAGTGGTGACGATGTTATGAAAAAGATCCATCTAGGTTTTAATGTATTTATTTTATTTACATTTTTCCCAATGTTGTCCAATTGTTTGCATGCCAAGAATTTTTGGGTCTAAAAACAAGGTGTACATTTCAATGATTTAATTTTTTAAAAATTTATATAATTAAATTATTTTAAGTGTTATTTTGCATCAATGTGCATGCATTATTGATATATAATTATGAAAATAATCTGGCCTGCAGATTGTATAGTAGTGATCTGACATTGTGATCTTTTACTTCGGGGGTCGGCTTTTTCCAAAATAGACGAAAATGGAAAATGGACGAAAATATTTTTTTTGTTTTAATATTGTTTCTGTCAAACAAGACACAAACCTTCGTAATTCTTACGAAGCCCACTGTTTATGTTTGTGTATGCGTCACTGATGAGGGTATTTGGCGTGCGCCTTTTTGTCCTACTAATTTCGGCCGTCCTTGAACTCACCGTAGTCGTGTGGTCTGCGACGCAACAGTTTGTTTACATGTATAACTTTCTCTTCCGCTGCTAAGGAAAAACGTATTTGATGCCACTCCTTCTTTGTCTTATTTTGTTCACCAAACGTTATATACTGTGCGTGAATGCACAAAGGTGATCTTTGTTGATGGTATCGACTTGTGTGGAGTGTTAATCAGGCATATTTGGTCAGTGCATGGATGCAGGCTAATCAGGCTAGCTGTATGTACATATTGCATCATTATTTCTCATTTGTAGATATATTTGAGCTTATTTAATATCCTTTACTTATGTCCTCTCTGTATTGAATTTATACGTGCATATCTCATGACACATTAACTGTATGTACTTATGTAAACATTTAGTCAAGCTCCTCCCCCCTCTGTTTCAGGCTATGAATAAACACAATAATAAAGGAAATATAATATATTATTTTCATATTATCTTGACAGCAACATGCAGTCACACAAATGAGGCTGAAATGAGCTTTTTGTATGCAGTCTGAATCGGTCAGTGTGTACGGGTTCCTAATATGGTGGCCGGGTGAATCTATATAACGTTTATGATGTTTATTATCGACCATGACTGGGAAAATTAAATAGCGGTGACAACTTCAAGATATATATATATATTTAAACAGTGTACATTTTCAAAAAAATACATGATGAAACTTGTGTAGAGAGTGGGGCGTGGTTTCATTCGCAATCTGGAAACACCTCTAAAATGGAAATCAAAATTTGAATACAAAAACATAATTTTCATATCAAAGCTTATCCAATGCGTATTATCTGAACCATAAATATTTTTTTATTTTTCTATGTTTGGAAAAGTTTGCCTCTCTTATCCTAAATGCTATCGTCGTACCAACATGCAACTAAAAGTGTTTATCTCAAATTTGTTTAAAATGCCATACACATTTTAAATATTTTCTATTATATTTATTGTAATTGCAATTTTGTAAATTTTCCCTATTTGGTCAACGTTTTTGAGTCTTAAAAACAACAAATAAGGTATACATATTGAATGAATGAATGGTTTATTTTGAGCCATGCAAAAAAAAAAACAAGAGAATGACATAAAATACAAAAGAAATATATAGATACATTATTTTTACACCTACATTGAAAACATTACACGTGACTATCTTTTGTAGATGTCAAGATTGGAATATACACACACAATCACATACATACACACATGCATTTTCATGATTGATTTAAAAATAATTAACGTGCCCATGCATCATGTATACATATTTTAGTGCTGTCCAACATAGTTAACTTGTGGGATTAATCACGAAAAAATATTGCAGTTATTTATGTTTTTTTAGGAGATTAATCACATGATTTATTTTGACTGTATATGCTCCTTTACCTTAACTGCGGACAGTTGCCTGACAGGCGGACGGGTTGTTGTAAGGTCAGTCATCAGGTCAGTTTATACGCCAATGAAAAGAAGAGTGCTTTGTGGCAAATTTTACTTAAAAATAAAACC
>NC_084634.1:33122295-33127295 GCF_033978795.1 Nerophis ophidion
CGAAGTTTTTCTCAAAATTTTACCCATCTTGCAATATCCCAAAGAACGGCTTCAAAGTGCCTGATTTTAAACGTCGTTATATCTACCCGTCCATTATCCTGTGATGCCAGTACAAACAAACATGGCGGATAGAACAGAAATATATGGCGAAATTAGCTCCGATTCAGACTCGGATTTCAACGCCGTAAGCGATTCAACAGAAACGGATGGTTGGAGTGTGGAGGCAGGTAGCGAAAAGGAAATTGAAGAAGAAACTGAAGCTATTGAGCAATATCACGACAGACAGCGGCACGGGAGGAAGCGAGGACAAATTTGGCAACGCCTTCTAACCGATTGGTATGTGTTTGTTTGGCATTAAATGTGGGTGGAGGGAAAGGCTGGATGCAAATGAGGTAAAATGATGCAATATATACAGTACATACAGCTAGCCTAAATAGTATGTTAGCATCGATTAGCTTGCAGTCATGCCGTGACCAATTATGTCTGATTAGCACACTCCACATAAGTCAATAACATCAACAAAACTAACCTTTGTGCATTCATGCAGAACGTTATAAGTTTGGTTGACAAAACGAGACGGATAAAGAAGTGGCTGTGTTGGAGCCACTATGGATTGAACTTTCACAGTATCATGTTAGACCCGCTCGACATCCATTGCTTTCGGTCCCCTAGAGGGGGGGGTTGCCCACATCTGAGGTCCTCTCCAAGGTTTCTCATAGTCAGCATTGTCACTGGCGTCCCACTGGATGTGAATTCTCCCTGCCCACTGGGTGTGAGTTTTCCTTGCCCTTTTGTGGGTTCTTCCGAGGATGTCGTAGTTGTAATGGTTTGTACAGTCCTTTGAGACATTTGTGATTTAGAGCTATATAAATAAACATTGATTGATTGATTGATTGATTGATTGATTGATAAATTACGTCTTAGTCAAGACATCCAGGGGCTTTATACCTCGCTCGTCTGCGGGAAGAGACTGCCGTCGTCCCTGAATAACTCGCACTCCGGCAGATTCAGTGGTGGTCTATTGTCCAATATTGCAGATTTCGATGACTTTACTGTTGGAAATGCATCTGTTTTGAGTGTCGCAGGATTCTTGCCATCTCTGTCGTAGCATAGCTTTGGTCGGTAGAGTGTGCGGAACAAACAAGGGACTTTCGCATCTTTTGGCCACTGGTGCAACTTGAATCCGTTGATTGGTATGTGTTTGTTTGGCATTAAATATGGTTGGAGGGAAAGGCTGGATGCAAATATAGCTACAAATGAGACATAACGATGCAATATGTGCATACAGCTAGCCTAAATAGCATCAATTAGCATGCCGTGCTAATCGATGCACACTCCAAGTAAGTCAACTTGAATCCGTCTCTGTTCGTGTTGTTACACCTTCCGACAACAAAGTACGGGAAAACAGTCGAAAAAACGGAAAATAACAGAGCTGATTTGACTTGGTGTGTGTAATAAGATTGAGAAAATAGCGGATTGCTTCATGTTGCGACGTCACGGGTGAAAGGTTATCGCTCCGGCAGGCTATTAAATGAAAGGCGTTTAAATCGCCAAATTCACCCTTTCAGAGTTCAGAAATCGGTTGCGAAAACATTGTCTTTTTTTTGCAACATCAAAGTATATATTGACATTTACATAGGTCTGGTGATAATGTTCCCCTTTAAGTGTTTGGGTCCTAAATGATCCCAGTAAGATATTACAGCTTGTTGCTGAGATTTGATGACCTGTATTGTGTAAAAGATGCTTGAAACCAGAATATCAACCGTTGCAAAGCTGTGTCATTTCAACCATGAAATAAAAAAAATCATGACTTTGACACAATTGTCTCATAATTAAAACAGGTGACAGCCAAATTGAATTTTATGTTTTATTTTCAATGAAACAGACAATATGTACTCATATACTAGTACAGCAAACTGACAGTTATCATTGAAACATTTAACATGTGACATTTCTAACAATTTTGAACAGAAATAGTTCATGCACATTCAGATAAATTCTTCACAATTACTATTGAAAGATTTTTGGCCTGGGGCCAGGCTCTATGTATGCACACTAATTGACTGAAAAAGTACACACTTGGTTCTGATGATGTCATGTTTTCGATGGGAAAATGCATTTTTTAGACGATATGATTTGCCTGCGCGGCTAGAAGACCCCGAGAGTAAGAAGCGGTTGCATTTCAATTCAAGAACAATAAATTATTTTTTTTGTCTAAATTTGCTGGTTTCAATAAATTACAATAAGTGGTTCTTAAAGGGGAACATTATCACCAGACCTATGTAAGCGTCAATATATACCTTGATGTTGCAGAAAAAAAGACCATGTATTTTTTAAACCGATTTCCAAACTCTAAATGGGTGAATTTTGGCGAATTAAACTCCTTTCTGTTTATCGGTCTTGTAGCGATGACGTCAGAAAGTGACGTCACCGAGGTAATACACCCGCCATTTTCATTTTCACATTACAAACACCGGGTCTCAGCTCTGTTATTTCCCGTTTTTTCGACTATTTTTTGGAACCTTTGCGACATCATGCCTCGTCGGTGTGTTGTCGGAGGGTGTAACAACACTAACAGGGAGGGATTCAAGTTGCACCACTGGCAAGAAATCTGCCACCAGACCCCCATTGAATGTGCCGGAGTGTCTGCACATTTTACCGGGAATGACAGACATGGCACAGTGATGTATGGATAACCTGCAGATGCATTTGCAACGATAAAGTCAACGAAATCACAAAGGTGAGTTTTGTTGATGTAGTTGACTTATGTGCTAATCAGACATACTTGGTCGCAGCATGACTGCCAGCTAATCGATGCTAACATGCTACGCTAATCGATGCTAACATGCTATTTACGCTAGCTGTATATACATTTGAAACTAGATAATGCGAAACAAACACTTACCAATCGATGGATTTAAGTTGCTATAGTGTTACAAGATACGAAAGTCCTGATCGTTTGGTCCGCACATTTTACCGGCGATGCTAATAAGGCAGCCATGCTATGGGCCACTTCCTTAGGTACACCCATGCTATGGCCGAATAGCGTCAACAGCTATTTGCTCAATAGCTTCAGTTTCTTCTTCAGTTTTGTTTTCGCTATCTGCCTCCATACTCCAACCATCCGTTTCAATACATGCGTAATCTGATGAATCGCTTAAGCCGCTGAAATACGAGTCTGAATCCGAGCTAACGTCGCTATATCTTGCTGTGCTATTCGCCATTGTTTGTATTGGCATCGCTATGTGACGTCACAGGGAAATGAACAGTGGCATCGCAAATAGCAAAAATCAAGCACTTTAAAGCTTTTTTTAATGATATTCCGCGAGATGTAAAATTTTGAAAAAAACTGCGAAAAATAAAATAAGCCACTGGGAACTGATTTTTATTGGTTTTAACCTTTCTGAAATTGTGATAATGTTCCCCTTTAAGGTATTTTTGGGTTCATTGAGGTTAGCTAATTTTACTTGTCTTGAAAAGTCTTGACAAGCCAAATATTCTTGTTCTATTGGCAGATAGTTTTGCTTAGTTCTAATAACATACCCCTTAAATTTGGTATTTTGGTCTTGTTTTTAAACACTGACTTTTTGCAGTGCGAGTGCAGGGTGGGGTGTGAATATGTGGAAGGAAACTGGAAAAATGTGTCAAATACAAACCAGAATATGACGGAAATCTGTGTTTTGTGGAATGTTCGATTGCATCGGTTGTGCCACTTCTGTAATCGTCTTACCGAGACTAGCATAATATCGCCGTACTAATGAATCAAAAACGGTACTATACTCTGTATGAAAAGTACCGGTTCACCGTCATGACATTGCTGGTCTTACAAACAATCACATAGTACTTACAAGCTGACAGTGTGTGAACGGACACATTTTGGTTAAAAACTGACCATAAAAGTGAATCTATAACTCTATTAACATCCTCAGAAAGAAGTGCTTTAAAACATGGCTAGCTAGCTAGTTAGGAGCCAACATCCATCTGTTACGGTTGGGGATTCGTTCCCCCGGGATGCGAACAGATCCACTCTGGACAGAACTTGCAGGTAGGAACACGATTTTAATTCTCAGAACAATCAAAGAAGCACCAAAAACAGTAAAACAAGTCGAAGGAAACACTTAGCATGGGCTAGGAGACAAGCAAAACTTACGTAACCGGTTGCGTGTAGCAAACAAAGAAGCCAGGCCGACTGACTGGCAAAGACAGGCTTAAATAATAATAATACAATAATAATAATGGATTAGATTTGTATCGCGCTTTTCCATTGTTAGATACTCAAAGCGCTCTCAGAGAAGTTGGAACCCATCATTCATTCACACCTGGTGGTGGTAAGCTACATCTGTAGCCACAGCTGCTGTGGGGTAGACTGACTGAAGCGTGGCTGCCAGTTTGCCCCCACGGCCCCTCCGACCACCACCAATCATTCATTCATCATTCATTCACCAGTGTGAGCGGCACCGGGGTCAAAGGGTGAAGTGTCCTGCCCAAGGACACAACGGCAGCGATTTGGATGTCAATAGGTGAGAAGCGAACCTGCAACCCTCAGGTTTCTGGCACGGCCGCTCTACCCACTATTAGTGCTCGAAAAACAGGTGAGTGTCCCGAACACTAATCAGAGGCAGGTGAAAATAAGTAGCCATGGTAACCAAACAAACTCAAGGAACTAAGGGAGTCCAAAACCAGCAGAAAATACCATGATCCGGGCTATGGTTAATGACACCATCCGCAGTAGGAAGTGTTTTAGCTACTTCTAAATCACTAATCCTCGCCTCCATGGTGACAAATAAAGTAAGTTTCTTACAAGTAACATTATCACTGTAGGACAAGTGCTTCACTACACACCATAGGAGGGATACAATACCTGCATTGTTTGTTGCCTCGTGTTAGCAGTTTTTTTACTATCTTGAAAACACAAACTGTTTTCATTGAAAACCTTAAGGCAGAGCAAAGTTTGAACATTACTAATACCACCGCATCTCTGTGATGTGTCGCGCACACCT
>NC_084634.1:33129795-33159795 GCF_033978795.1 Nerophis ophidion
TTCCGTTTTTAAGGCGTTTTTGTCATAACGTAGACATTAATGTGAGGTTCCTAAAAATCTGATATACTGGTCCCTAGACACATTTCTTTCTCTAAATTTGGCCCCACTGAGTCAAAAAAATTGCCCAGGCTTGACTAACACCCTCTTTTGTATGGCTTAAACAACAATGATGCACTATTTTCCCTCAAATACAAACCCCATTTCCATATGAGTTGGGAAATTATGTTAGATGTAAATATAAACAGAATACAATGATTTGCAAATCCTTTTCAACCCATA
This sequence comes from Nerophis ophidion, assembly GCF_033978795.1. Taxonomy (NCBI): domain Eukaryota; kingdom Metazoa; phylum Chordata; class Actinopteri; order Syngnathiformes; family Syngnathidae; genus Nerophis; species Nerophis ophidion. The sequence goes on from NC_084634.1 coordinate 33,130,075, forward strand.
TTCAGTTGAATATGCTACAAAGACAAAATATTTGATGTTCAAACTCACAAACTTTATTTTTTTTTGCAAATAATTTACTTAGAGTTTCATGGCTGCAACACGTGCCAAAGTAGTTGGGAAAGGACATGTTCACCACTGTGTTGCATCACGTGTCCCCTTATGTCATCCCACAGCTTGTGTTTGTTGTTTTTTTTTATTTTTTTAATAATATAGCGTTAATAAAACGTCTGTATTAATCATGACCCCGGAAGTGAATGGGGGGGATGGGGGGGGGAGAAATTTGGCGGTACAGCTCCCATTAAAAACAATGTGAATATGTGAGGAGCCATCAAACATGTGACGTCATCGTCTGCGACTTTCGGTAGAGGCAGGGCTTTTCTCTTAGCACCGAAAGTTGCGAACTTTATCGTGGATGTTCTCTACTAAATCCTTTCAGCAAAAAATTTGGCAATACCGCAAAATGATCAATTATGACACATAGAATGGACCTGCTATCCCCGTTTGAATAAGAAAATCTCATTTCAGTAGGCCTTTAAATATATAATGCTTTAATTCTCTATTTTTTTGAAAAAAAAGAAAATGTTGCATGATATCTTTAAAAGCAAAAAAAAAAACACCCAAAAAGGTCCGTATACAAAACAAAAAAAAATTGCAGAGAATTTTCATCAAAACCTGAATGCTATTAAAAGGTCCCGGCCTCGTCACAATGGCCGGCCTTTTCTCCGAGCCGTGTTCATTTCAATGAAATGCGGCCCGACATAAACCACGTAGCCAGCCGTTAAATTGAGCAGCACATCCTTTTTAACAGAGTGAAAAGCCACATATATTATTTTTACATTGGCCCTGACGGTGGTACTATGCACTCAACAGAGAGTGCCCTTTTTTGTTTGTGCCGCCTTACGACTTCGCTGCCCTCCCTCAGCCGCGCGCACACAAACATACAAATACTCGGCGCTCTGATTGAAGGCCAACTCGTAAAAGTGCCACACGGCCCCGTTTGGTTAAAAAAAAAAAAAAAAAAAAAAAGGGAGTCATACGCCATTGTGCCGAGTTCTTTGAGCCCCGGGTGTTTAATTCTGCTGCACCGAACTGAATGACGGTTCTTTCTTTGACGTAATTACACACCATCCTGTTATTTATTGTGCATGGCCCTCTTTTACGTCTTCCACATTGGAAGTTGTGAAAAAAACATGAATATCCAAATCAAATTAAAAAAAAAAAAAATGTAAAATATTTTTGTTCAACTGGATTTATTGAACATTTTCATGGCATTGTTTAAAATCGTGTAAAGCTTCCTTTTTAAAGACACCTGACAGTCGAGCCAAGCCCGGGTTGGAGACGTTCCCACAGTGGACGGACGGACCGTGGCGATAAATTACATTAACATTAAATTTTATTCGTCGAAACAACCCCTGAGATTTGCATGCTTTGTCCGCCGGTCTTATTTCATGCATTCACAGACGTGCAGTTTTGTTTGCATGTGCGACGACCACCTAGGATACAAGCGAGGCTAGTGTTTGCTTGTCAACAGGAAACAAGCAATATAATGGATTGGAGGAGCGGCAACGGCGGGCGACCATCTGGTTAAAAAAAATAAATAAATAAAAAAAGTATCATCTGTAGGAATTGTTTTTGTTAGATTATTGTCTTTTAACACATACATGCCGGAATATACGCCGGGTGTCGGCAAGTCAACATTTTGAAAGGTTCAAAAATACAAAAAAAATAAAAAAATCAACTGGTATAAGTGTAAAAATGAAGTCAACACATGATGTAAGTGTCTACATTAGCTACAGTATATTAGCCTACTATGAAAATTACTTTAAAAGTCTTATATAAGTGTTATAATGAAAGCAACACATGATGTCAGTCTCTATATTAGCTATTATAGCCTATATTATCAAAATTACTGTAAACATCTTATATAAGTGTTATAATTAAGGCCACGTGTGATGTAAGTGTCTATAGTAGCTATATCAGCCTACTATCTAAATTAGTTTAAAAGTTTTATATAAGTGTGATAATGAAGGCAACATATGATGTCAGGGTCTACATTAGCTATTATAGCCTATACTATCAAAATTACTGTAAAAATCTTATATAAGTGTTATAATGAAGGCAACACATGATGTCAGTGTCTATATTAGCTACAGTATATTAGCCCACTATGAAAATTACTTTAAAAGTCTTATATAAGTGTTATAATGAAGGCAACACATGATGTCAGTCTCTATATTAGCTATTATAGCCTATACTATCAAAATTACTGTAAAAATCTTATATAAGTGTTATAATTAAGGCCACGTGTGATGTAAGTGCCTATAGTAGCTATATCAGCCTACTATCAAAATTAGTTTAAAAGTTTTATATAAGTGCGATAATTAAGGCAACATATGATGTGTCTATATTAGCCTGCTATCAAAGTGAATTTAAAAGTCTTATATAAGTGTTATAATGAAGGCAACACATGGTGTAAGTGTCTATATTAGCTATATTAGCCTACTATCAAAATGACTTTAAAAGTCTTGTATAAGTGTTATAATGAAGTCAATATTAGCTCTATATTAGCTACAGTATATTAGCCTACTATCGAAATGACTTTAAGTCTTGTATGTGTTATAATGAAGGCAACTCATAATGTTTCTATATTAGCTATATTAGCCTACTATCAAAATGACTGACTGTAAAAGTATTATATAAGTGTTATAATGAAGGCAACACATGATTTAAGTGTCTATATTACCGACATTAGCCTACTATCAAAATTATTTTACAATTTTTATACACAGGTTATAATGAAGGCAACGCATGACGTAAGTGGCTATATTAGCCTATTATCAAAATAACTATAAAAGTCTTATATAAGTATTATAATGAAGGCAGCAAGGGATATAAGTGTCTATATTAGCTATATTAGCCTACTATCAAAATGACTTTAAAAGTCTTGTATAAGTGTTATAATGAAGTCAATACATGATGTGTCTATATTAGCTACAGTATATTAGCCTACTATCAAAATTACTTTAAGTCTTGTATGTGTTATAATGAAGGCAACTCATAATGTTTCTATATTAGCCTACTAATATAATACAGGTTATAATGAAGGCAACGCATGACGTAAGTGTCTATATTAGCTATATTAGCCCACTGTCAAAATGACTTAAATTCTGATACAAGTGTGATGATGAAGGCAACACATGATGTCAATGTCTAAATTAGTTATATTAGCCTACTATCAAAATGACTTTACAATTATTATATACATGTTATAATGAAGGCAAAACATGACATAAGTGTCTATATTAGCTGTATTAGCCTGCTATCAAAGTGAATTTAAGTCTTATAAAAGTGTTGTATATGATGTGTTTATATTAGCTATATTAGCCTACTATTAAAATTACTTTACAATTCTTATATAAGTGTTATAATGAAGGCAACCAATGACATACGTGTCAATATTAGCTGTATTAGCCTGCTATCAAATTAAATTTAAAAGTCTTATAAGTGTTAGGCCCTGCGATGAAGTGGCGACTTGTCAAGGGTGTACCCCGCCTTCCGCCTGAATGCAGCTGAGATAGGCGCCAGCGACCCCAAAAAAGGGACACGTGGAAAAAATGGATGGATGGATATAAGGGTTATAATGAAGGCAACACATGATGTGTCTTTATTAGCTTTATTAGACTACTATCAAAATGACTGTAACAGTCTTATATAAGTGTTATAATGAAGGCAACACATGATGTGTCTATATTAGCGATATTAGCCTACTATCAAAATGACTGTAAAACTCTTATATAATTGTTATAATGAAGGCAACTTGTGTTGTGTCTATATTAGCTATATTAGCCTACTATCAAAGGCTGACACATTTCTTCGTTAACAGAAATGTTTTATTTAAACATTTATTGTACACATTTCTGGAACATTGGAAATCATTAGTGAAAGTGCTCACAGGACGAGATAACGCATGGAAATTACTGGCTCAGAATGGCCAAAGGTATAGATGTGTTTGTTCAACTTTAAGGAAACAGCAGGCTGTCTTCTTATAATGGATTTATTATTTATTTTGCAGGCTGGGTAATGTTTGCTGTGGTCTGGAACAACATCAGAAATGCAGCCAATATTACATACGGATAATGTATCACTTAAATACACAAATGACATAAGTAAAGGAAATTAGATGAGCTCAAATATGCCTACAAAGGAGGCATAATGATGCAATATGTACATAAAACTATCCTAAATAGCATGTTAGCATCGATAAAAATTGCAGTCATGTATTGACCAAATATGCCTGATTTGCACTCCAGCAAATCAATAACATCAACAAAGCTCACCTTTGTGCATTCACACACAGCATTAAAGGTTTGGTGGACAAAATGAGACAAAGGAGTGGCATAAAACGCGTCTTTCTGTGGCAGCATCAGAGAAAGTTGTCCATGTAAACAAACTACGATGAGTTCAAGGATCGCTGAAATGAGTAGGACAAAACGGTGTTTAATATAAACAGTAGGGATTTCTTACAATTAGGAAGGTTTGTGTCATGTTTGTTGTCCTATAGAAAATATATTAAAACAAAAAATATATTTTTATCCATTTTTCACACATCTCTGAAAGAGGTCCAGGGAGCCACTAGGGCGGCGCTAAAGCTACAGCCGCGGGGTTGCTGACCCCCGTGTCAGACAATAAAAATGACACAAATTTGCCCTTTGATAAAGCTTTTGATACTGTCGTCATCCCTCAAGGGGCGATTCATTTCGAGCAGCAGGTTGCCATGGTTTGTATAGTCTACACACGGCCAGCAATAAATAGTAATAAATACATGAACAATACAACCCTCTGAAGAATTTAAAAGTTTAGGAGTCCGAGCGCTGAGGGGACGGATGATTTGGAGAAGCGATATCCTTTACGCAGTGTGTGCTGTCAGGGCCAACAAGGAACTTTCTTTTGGCCTAACATATACCATGATCATAAATTATCAAAAGGTATGTTTTAATCTAATTTTCCTAAGTATTCATCTTATTCTCTTCATGCCTTATTAGGCTACAGTGTTGCTTTGTGCATTCAGGCACAGCATAAAACGTTTGGTGGACAAAATGAGTCAAAGAAGGAGTGAACTTTGAACTTTTGTCCAATCAGAAATCAGCTCGCCTGTTGCCAACGCCGCATGAATTCTGCCGGTTGATAAACCGTTGCGATAGCCAATCAGATGACGACTTTTTGACAGTAGCCCATCTAGGTAGTCTTGCGTTAAATAAGACTGTGATTGGATTTTCACTTGTCACTCCCAAATGAGTATCCAATCACAAGTTTTGATTTGCGAAAAGCAGGAAGTGGCCAGAGAAATCAATCAATCAACCATTGTTCATTTGCATAGCCCTGAATCACAAGTGTCTCAAAGGGCTGCACAAGCCACAAAAACATCCTCGGTTCGGATGCAACATAAGGGCAAGGAAAAACTCCCAACCCAGTGGGATGTCAATGAAAACGACTATGAGAAACCTTAGAGAGGACCGCAGATGTGGGTGACCCCCACCCCTCTAGTGGAGACTGGATGCAATGGACGTTGAGTGGGTTTAGCATAACATTGTGAAAGTCCAGTCCATAGTGGATCTAACATAATAGTGAGAGTCCAGTCCATAGTGGGGCCAGCAGGAGACCATCCCGAGCGGAGACGGGTCAGCAGTGCAGAGATGTCCCCAACCGATGCACAGGCGAGGGGTCCACCCCGGGTCCCGACTCTGGACAGCCAGCACTTTATCCATGGCCATCGGACCTGTGCCCCACCTTCACAAGGGAGAGGGGGGCAGAGCAGAAAATAAAAGAAACGGCAGATCAACTGGTCCAAAAAGGGGGTCTGTTTAAAAGCTAGAATATACAAATAAGTTTTAAGACGGGACTTAAATGCTTCTATTGAGGTAGCATCTCTGTTACTGGGAGGGCATTCCATAGTACTGGAGCCCAAATAGAAAAAACTCTATAGCCCACAGACTTTTTTTGGCCTCTGGCAATCACTAAGTCACTACTCACTTGTCACTCCCAAGTGACTATCCAATCACAAGTTTTAATTTGCGAAAAGCAGGAAGTGGCCATACCCGGCCAGCAGAGAAATCATCGGTACTCATTGGTATTTTTGACTCGCAAAGGAGAGCAAAACCTTACCTGAAATATTTTACTGCTTTATTTTTTCGCGTTCCATATGTTTTTTTTTATTTTACAATCATTTTAGTTTTGACAGTACCACTTATATGTGTGACAGTCTCATGCCGTCGTGCGGGTTCCCTGGACCACCAAGGAAGGACATTCTCTCGAGCAGGTGTAGACTTCTTTATTTTTCAATAAAGTAAATATTTTTCTGGTGACTTGCGTCGCCCGCATCGTCTGCCTCTCGCTCTCCCTCTCGCTGTTGATGACACAGCTTTACAACAGTTGATATTCTAGTTTCAAGCATGTTTTACTCAATATAGGTCATCAAACCTCAGCAACAAGCTGTAACATCTTACTGAGCTCATTTAGGACCTTAACATAAAATCTGCTTAGGTAGAAGAATGATCTTATTAGACAGAAAATTTGCAAATATCACCCTTATTTGAGATATTTAATCTTACCGAGATTTCAGTTTTTGTATAAGTTAAAAAGGATTTGCAAATCATTGTATTCTGTTTCCACGTCCCAAGAGCTACCTTATGTACTGCCAAGTACATAAGGCCCAGCTCGCGTACATGGAGAGGAGCCAGATGAGGTGGTTCGTGCATATGGTCAGGATGCCACCGGAACGCCTCCCTAGGGAGGTGTTTAGGGCACGTCCGACCGGTAGGAGGCCAATGGGAAGACCCAGGACATGTTGGGAACACTATGTCTCCCGGCTGGCCTGGGAACGCCTCGGGATCCCCCGGGAAGATCTGGACAAAGTGGCTGGGGAGAGGAAAGTCTGGGCTTCCCTGCTTAGGCTGCTGCCCCCGCGACCTGACCTCTGATAAGCGAAAGCAGATGAATGGAATTGTGTCAAAGTCATTGTGACAGACTTCTCAAGCCGTCGTGCGGGGTCCAAGGACCGTCAAGGAAGGACATAGCGGCGAGCACGTTTAGACTTCTTTATTTTTTAATAAAGACTGCTTTTCAGCTGCTCCGTCTCCACTTGCCTGTCTGCTTCGGGTGTTGTCGCCTCTCTCGCGCTCTCAGTCTCTTTCTCTCCGCGTCAGCTTCCCTCCGGCTCCTTCTAGTCTCTTCGCCTGTCGCCCTTTTATACAGTGCGAGAGGATTAATCAATTTATCCCCAGGTGCGTGATCCACGGACCTGATCTTGATTGCGGGGTCACTCCGGCGCGCCCTGCTTCGCCAGCCACGCCTCCTCGTCGCCACAATCATGCTTGAAATAAGAAATTATTACTTTAAAAAAATAGTTTTATACTTGTGACTGTTGACGACACAGTTTTGCAAAAGTTGATATTCTACTTTTCAAGCATGTTTTACTCATTATAGGTCATCAAATCTGAGCAACAAGTGGAATATCTTACTGAGATCACTTAGGACCAAAACCCCTAAAACAAGTAAAACACTCTATAACACAAAATCTGCTTAGTGAGAATAATTATCTTATTAGACAAAAATAAGGAAATATCACCCTTAATTGAGATATTTACTTTAAAAAAACGCGTTTCCATATGAGTTGGGAAATTGAGTTTGATGTAAATATAAACGGAATACAATGATTTGCAAATCCTGTTCAATCCATATTTAGTTGAATATGCTACAAAGACAACATATTTGATGTTCAAACTGATAAACTTTTTTTTTTTTTGCAAATAATCATTAACTGAGAATTTGATGCCAGTAACAAGTGACAAAGAAGTTGGGAAAGGTGGCAATAAATACTGAAAGTTGAGGAATGCTCATCAAACACTTATATGGAACATCCCACAGGTGTGCAGGCTAATTTGAACAGTTGGTGCCATGATTGGGTATAAAAGCAGCTTCCCAAAAAAATGCTCAGTCTTTCACAAACAACGATGGGGTGAGGGTCACCACTTTAGAAGAAAATTGTCAAACAGTCTCTCAACGAGCTATTGCAAGGAATTTAGAGATTTTACCATCTACGGTCCGTAAAATCATCAAAAAGTTCAGAGAATCTGGAGAAATCACTGCACGTAAGCGATGATATTACGGACTTTTGATCCCTTAGACGGTGCTGCATCAAAAACCGACATCAGTGTGTAAAGGATATCACCACATGGGCACAGGAACACTTCATAAAACCACTGTCAGTAACTACAGTTGGTCGCTACATCTGTAAGTGCAAGTTGAAACTCTGCTATGCAAAGCCAAACCCATTGGGGACGGCGTGGCGCAGTGGGAGAGTGGCCCGTGCGCAACCCGAGGGTCCCCGGTTCAAATCCCACCTAGTACCAACCTCGTCACGTCCGGTGTGTCCTCGAGGCAAGACACTTCACCCTTGCTTCTGATGGGTGCTGGTTAGCGCCTTGCATGGCAGCTCCCTCCATCAGTGTGTGAATGTGTGTGTGTGAATGGGTAAATGTGGAAGTAGTGTCAAAGCGCTTTGAGTACCTTGAAGGTAGAAAAGCGCTATACAGGTACAAGCCATTTATCAACAATATCCTGAAACGCCGCCGGCTTCGCTGGGCCAGAGCTCACCTAGGATGGACTGATGCAAAGTGGAAAGGTGGTCTGACGAGTCCACATTTGAAATTATATTTGAAAACTGTGGACGTGGTGTCCTCCGGAACAAAGAGGAAAATAACCACTCGGATTGTTATAGGCGCAAAGTTCAAAAGCCAGCATCTGTGATGGTATGGGGGTGTATTAGTGCCCAAGGCATGGGTAACTTACACACCTGTGAAGGCACCATTAATGCTGAAAGGTACATACAGGTTTTGGAGCAACATATGTTGTCATCCAAGCAACGTTATCATGGACGCCCCTGCTTATTTCAGCAAGAAAAGTGTTACAACAGCGTGGCCTCATTAAAAAAGAGTGCGGTTACTCTCCTGGCCCGCCTGCGGTCCAGACCTGTCTCCCATCGAAAATGTGTGGCGCATTATGAAGCGTAAAATACGACAGTGGAGACTGTTGAACGACTGAAGCTCTACATAAAACAAGAATGGGAAATAATTCCACTTTCAAAGCTTCAACAATCACTCCACCTTCACCTTGAAGAAGGAGAGGTGAATAAGGTGAAGAAGGAGCTGAGCCGGAAGGCAAAGCTCTCAATTTACCGGTCGATCTACGTTCCCATCCTCACCTATGGTCATGAGCTTTGGGTCATGACCGAAAGGATAAGATCACGGGTACAAGCGGCCGAAATGAGTTTCCTCCGCCGTGTGGCGGGGCTCTCCTTTAGAGATAGGGTGAGAAGCTCTGTCATCCGGGAGGAACTCAAAGTAAAGCCGCTGCTCCTTCACATCGAGAGGAGCCAGATGAGGTGGTTCGGGCATCTGGTCAGGATGCCACCCGAACGCCTCCCTAGGGAGGTGTTTAGGGCACGTCCAACCGGTATGAGGCCACGGGGAAAAACCCAGGACACGTTGGGAAGACTATGTCTCCGGGCTGGCCTGGGAACGCCTCGGGATCCCCCGGGAAGAGCTAGACGAGGTGGCTGGGGAGAGGAAATGATAAATGGGTTGTACTTGTATAGCGCTTTTCTACCTTCAAGGTACTCAAAGCGCTTTGACACTACTTCCACATTTACCCATTCACACACACATTCACACACTGATGGAGGGAGCTGCCATGCAAGGCGCCAACCAGCACCCATCAGGAGCAAGGGTGAAGTGTCTTGCTCAGGACACAACGGACGTGACGAGGTTGGTACTAGGTGGGATTTGAACCGGGGACCCTCGGGTTGCGCACGGCCACTGCGCCACGCCGTCCCAAGTCTGGGCTTCCCTGCTTAGGCTGCTGCCCCCGCGACCCGACCTCGGATAAGCGGAAGATGATGGATGGAACCTTCAACAATTAGTTTCCTCAGTTCCCAAACGTTTATTGAGTGTTGTTAAAGGAAAAGGTGATGTAACACAGTGGTGAACATGCCCTTTCCCAACTACTTTGGCACGTGTTGCACCCATGAAATTCAAAGTTAATTATTATTTGCAAAGAAAAAAAAGTTGAGTTTGAACATCAAATATCTCGTCTTTGTAGTGCATTCAATTGAATATGGGTTGAAAATGATTTGCAAATCATTATTTGTTTATATTTACATCTAACACAATATCCTGAGTGTGAATGATGTCTGTCTATCTGTGTTGGCCCTGCGATGAGGTGGCGACTTGTCCAGGGTGTACCCCGCCTTCCGCCCGAAAGTAGCTGAGATAGGCGCCAGCGCCCCCCGCGACCCCAAAAGGGAATAAGCGGTAGAAATGGATGGAGGGATGGAACACAATATCCCAACTCATATGGAAACAGGGTTTGTACTTAAATTTCAGTTTTTGCAGTGTAAATTGGAAAGGATTTGCAAATCATTGTATTTTTTTTTTTTTTTCCCCATTTACACAACATGTTAACTTCACTGGTTTTGGGTTTCCTGATCTTCTGTGCTGCTCGCATGCTCTGATGCACGAGCGATTCTCAAAGACCCTCTCCTCCTCTACTGTAATAATCCCAGTTGTCAGAGCACATTTTCCGTCGCCTCCAACCATGCAAATCATCATTTATTTTCCAGGAGAGTGCACGCCCTTCTAATAAAATGCTTTTATTGTCATTTTTTTTTTTTTTTTTTTGTCGGACTTTCAATCCGTAATTTAATCATTTGTCCATTCATCCCTGTGAGGCATATTGGATGCTCATCAAACACGATTAGGCTAATATGAGCCTTTTTATGGACATGAAATGATTTTACATACATTTAACGGACGTCGGCGTCTGCACTGTTAGCCGTTGCATTGAAAAGTGGAATAATTTCAAGGCTTTGAGGATGATAAAGAGTGATGGAGGGCGCTGTATGAAGAGGTAAAGCGTGCTTTTTCCCATATCAATCAAGGCCTATGGATGGCGAGGCTAGTTAGTGGCTCCTGATTGTATTGAAGCCCTTGACTGGGCTTCCAGTGTGTCCCCCGAGCCCCGGTCCCTTTTGCTGGGCCCAGTGGGGGGGCGAGGTGGCGCCTCTCTGGCCCCAAATCCAGCCCACGTTCATGCGTCCGTTCGGATCCATCATTGCAGTGCTGGTGTGGCGGGGCAAGGGCAGGCCTTTGTCCAGCGCCACATTCTTTGGCCCATTGTGGGCCCACCACAACCATTTAGGGATTTTAAAGGCTCGTTTGCACAATTCCTTTTGTCGGCGACCCTCGGCACAGAAAAGAGACAGAAAGGGGGGGGGGGGGGGGGGGAGTTTTTTTTTTTTTTTTTTCAAGTAGTGAAGTGAATTATATTTATTTAGCGCTTTTCTTTAGTGACTCAAAGCACTTTTACATAGTGAAACCCAATATCTAAGTTACATTTTTAAAGCAGTGTGGGTGGCACTGGGAGCAGGTGGGTAAAGTGTCTTGCCCAAGGACACAAGGGCAGTGACGAGGATGGCGGAAGTGGGAATCGAACCTGCAACCCTCAAGTTGCTGACACGGCCGCTCTACCGACCGAGCTATGCCGCACCATAAAGTAAAATGGGGAAATCATTTAAAACTGAATGGAAAAGTGAGGATAAAATAATTGCATGTGTCATTATAGCAAAACTAGGTTGATTGGCAACACTAAATTGGCCCTAGTGTGTGAATGTGAGTGTGAATGTTGTCTGTCTATCTGTGTTGGCCCTGCGATGAGGTGGCGACTTGTCCTGGGTGTACCCCGCCTTCCGCCCGATTGTAGCTGAGATAGGCGCCAGCGCCCCCCGCGACCCCAAAAGGGAATAAGCGGTAAAAAATGGATGGATGGATTAGAGCAAAACTTTGAGATTTTTAACTATTGTAACTGACGTCAATTATCTGTTCCAGGATCAAACTGACCTTTTGTGAATATCCTCAGCTTTTTCAGACAAAACCAGTGAAGTTGTCACGTTGTGTAAATTGTACAAAAAAATAAAAAAAACAGAATGCAATGATTTCAATTAAATTCACTGCAAAGACGATATATTTAATGTTCGAACTGAGAAACTTAGTTTTTTTTTTCTTCCGCAAATAATCATTAACTTAGAATTTAATGGCGGCAACTCGTTGCAAAAAAGTTGTCACAGAGGCATTTTTACCACTATGTTACAATGTTTATTTATATAGCCTTAAATCACAAATGTCTCAAAGGACTGTACAGACCACTACGACTACGACATCCTCGGAAGAACCCACATAAGGGCAAGGAAAACTCACACCCAGTGGGATGCCAGTGACAATGATGACTATGAGAAACCTTGGAGAGGACCTAAAATGTGGGCAACCCCCCCCCCTCTAGGGCAGTGGTTCCCAACCTTTGTGTGTATCCGCGGACCGGTCAACGCTTAATAATTTGTCCCGCGGCCCGGGGGAGGGGCTGGGGCTTTTTTTTCTTTTTCTTTTTATTTTTTTTTTTCGTTGTCATGGAAAAGGTATGTTTTTGTCATGAAAAAGGGAGGTTTTTGTGGTTGGTGCACTAATTGTAAGTGTATATTGTGTTTTTTATGTTGATTTAATAAAAAAAAAAAATAATAATTATGTTTTTTTTATTAAAAATTCTTCTGCGGCCCGGTACCAATCGGGCCACTAGCCTTTTTGTATCCGCGGACCGGTCAACGCTTAATAATTTGTCCCGCGGCCCGGAGGGAGGCGTCCTTTTTTTTTTCTTTACTTCTTTGTCATGAAAAAGGGACGTTTTTGTCATGAAAAAAGGTTTTTGTCATGAAAAAGGGAGGTTTTTGTGGTTGGTGCACTATTTCTAAGTGTATATTGTGTTTGTTATGTTGATTTAATAAAAAATTCTTCTGCGGCCCGGTACCAATCGAAGATTTATTTATTCATTTTTATTTTAAAAAAAAACAAAAAAAAAATATTTTATTTATTTTATTTTTTTTAATTAAATCAACATAAAAAACACAATATACAATTGTAAGTGTATATTGTGTTTTTTATGTTGATTTAATTAAAAATTATTCTGCGGCCCGGTACCAATCGAAGATTTTTTTATTCATTTTTATTTAAAAAAAAAAAAACCCAAAAAAACATTTTATTTATTTTTTTTATTAAATCAACATAAAAAACACAATATACAATTGTAAGTGTATATTGTGTTTTTTATGTTGATTTAATAAAAAAAATAAAATAAATGAAATGTTTTTTTTTTTGTTTTTTTTTAAATAAAAATGAATAGAAAAATATCCTGCAGCCCGGTACCGGGCCGTGGCCCGATTGGTACCGGGCTGCAGAAGAATTTTTAATAAAAAAAAATATATATATATATATATATATTTTTTTTTTAATTTTAATTAAATCAACATAAAAAACACAATATACACTTACAAATAGTGCACTAACCACAAAAACCTCCCTTTTTCGTGACAAAAACATCCCTTTTTCATGACAAAGAAGTAAAGAAAAAAAAAGGACACCTCCCCCGGGCCGCGGGACAAATTAAGCGTTGACCGGTCCGTGGATACAAAAAGGTTGGGGACCACTGCTCTAGGGGACCGAAAGCAATGGATGTCGAGCGGGTCTATCATGATACTGTGAAAGCTCAATCCATAGTGGCTCCAACACAGCCGCGAGAGCTCAGTTCAAAGCGGATCCAAGACAGCAGCGAGAGTCCCGTCCACAGGAAACCATCCCAAGCGGAGTCGGATCAGCATCGTAGAGATGTCCCCAACCGTACATCCTGGGTCCCGACGAGCGGTCCATCCTGGGTCTCGACTCTGGACAGCCAGTACTTCATCCATGGTCATCGGACCGGACTCCCTCCACTGGGGAGGGGGGGACAGAGGAGAAAAAGAAAAGAAGCGGCAGATCAACTGGTCTAAAAAGATCTATTTAAAGGCTAGAGTATACAAATGAGTTTTAAGGTGAGACTTAAATGCTTCTACTGAGGTAGCATCTCGAATTGTTACCGGGAGGGCATTCCAGAGTACTGGAGCCCGAACGGAAAACGCTCTATAGCCCGCAGACTTTTTTTGGACTTTAGGAATCACTAATAAGCCAGAGTCCTTTGAACGCAGATTTCTTCCCGGGACATATGGTACAATACAATCGGCAAGATAGGATGGAGCTAGACCGTGTAGTATTTTATACGTAAGTAGTAAAACCTTAAAGTCACATCTTAAGTGCACAGGAAGCCAGTGCAGGTGAGCCAGTACAGGCGTAATGTGATCAAACTTTCTTGTTCTTGTCAAAAGTCTAGCAGCCGCATTTTGTACCAACTGTAATCTTTTAATGCTTGACATGGGGAGACCCGAAAATAATACGTTACAATAATCGAGACGAGACGTAACAAACGCATGGATAATGATGTCCGCGTCTTTAGTGGACAGAATGGAGCGAATTTTAGCGATATTACGGAGATGAAAGAAGGCCGTTTTAGTAACGCTTTTAATGTGTGACTCAAAGGAGAGAGTTGGGTCAAACATGGCCTTTCCTTTTAACAACACTCAGTAAAAATTTGGGAACTGAGAACAATTTTTGAAGCTTTCCAGGTGGAATTCTTTCACATTCTTGCTTGATTGATTGATTGAAACTTTTATTAGTAGATTGCACAGTTCAGTATATATTCCGTACAATTGACCACTAAATGGTAAAACCCAAATAAGTTTTTCCACTTGTTTAAGTCCGGGTCCACGTTAATCAATTCATGGTCAAATGTACAGCTTAAGTTGTTCAACAGTCCGGGGTCTCCGTTGTGGTATTTTAGGCTTCATAATGCGCCACACATTTTCAATGATAGACAGGTCTAGACTACAGGGAGGAAAGCCTAGAACCAGCACTCTTTTACTATAAAACCACACCTGTAAAATGTGGCTTGGCATTGTCTTGCTGAAATAAGTAGGGGCGTCCGTGATAATGTTGCTTGGATGGCAACATATGTTGCTCCAAAACCTGTATATACCTTTCGGCATTAATGGGGCCTTCTGATGTGTAAGTTACCCATGCCTTGGGCACGAATACGCCCCCGAACCATCATAGATGCTGGCTTTTGAACTTTGCACCTCGAAGAGTCTGGATGGTTCTTTCCCTCTTTGGTCCAGAGGACACAACGTCCACAGTTTCCAAAAACTATTTGAAATATGGAGTTGTCAGACCACAGAACACTTTTCCACTTTGCATCAGTTCATCTTAGATGAGCTCGGGCCCAGCGAAGCCGGCAGCGTTTCTGGGTGTTGTTGATAAATGGCTTTGGCTTTGCATAGTAGAGTTATAACTTGCATTTACAGATGTAGCGACCAACTATAGCTTTTTAAAGTGGTTTTCTGAATTGTTCTTGAGCCAATGTGGTGACATCCTTTACACACCGATGTTGCTTTTTGATGCAGTACTGCCTGAGGGATCGAAGGTCGGTAATATGATCGCTTACGTTCAGTGATTTCTCCAGATTATCTGAACCTTTTAATAATATTACAGACCGTAGATGGTGAAATGCCTGATTTTCTTGCAATAGCTCGTTGAGAAATATAAATAAAAGCTGCTTTTATACCCAATCATGGCACCCACCTGTTCCCGATTAGCCTGTTCACCTGTGGAATGTTCCAAATAAGTTTGAACAGTCTTCAACTAGTTCAGTCTTTTTTGCCACCTGTGCCATCTTTTTTGAAACATGTTGCAGGCATAAAATTCCAAGTGAGCTAATATTTGCAGAAAAAAACAAAGTTTACCAGATTGAACGTTTAATATCTTGCCTTTGCAGTCCAATCAATTGAAAGTAGGTTGAAAAGGATTTGCAAATCATTGTATTCTGTTTTTATTTACCATTTACACAACGCGACAACTTACTGGTTTTGGGTTTTGTAAAAGTGTAAGCTAACCGCTGTTAATATGAGAAAACACTGACAAATCTTAACATTCCACGCATGTGTAAAAAGAAGTTAGGCATGGCTATAATATGGTTAACATATTTTTTTGAAAAGGTGAGTCGTGTTTCAGTGTAAAAACCCTTTTAAAAATGTATTTTATAATAATGCTGCGTTATGTAATAAATTGTAGGAAACACTTTATAATATTTTCACACTAGTAGGCACTCAAAAAGCATTTAGACATTAAATAATGTCGCGGGACAGATCTGGCCCCCGGGCTTTGAGTTTGACACCTGTGCTTTAGGGCGTTCCCTCAAATTTGGTCCCGGGGATCCAGAAGAGTCTGTCATAAAAATAAAAAAAATGTCATTTATCCATCCATCCATCATCTTCCGCTTATCCGAGGTCGGGTCACGGGGGCAGCAGCCTAAGCAGGGAAACCCAGACTTCCCTCTCCCCAGCCACTTCGTCTAGCTCTTCCCGGGGGATCCTGAGGCGTTCCCAGGCCAGCCGGGAGACATAGTCTTCCCAACGTGTCCTGGGTCTTCCCCGTGGCCTCCTACCGGTTGGACGTGCCCTAAACACCTCCCTAGGGAGGCGTTCGGGTGGCATCCTGACCAGATGCCCGAACCACCTCATCTGGCTCCTCTCGATGTGAAGGAGCAGCGGCTTTACTTTGAGTTCCTCCCGGATGGCAGAGCTTCTCACCCTATCTCTAAAGGAGAGCCCCGCCACACGGCGGAGGAAACTCATTTCGGCCGCTTGTACCCGTGATCTTATCCTTTCGGTCATGACCCAAAGCTCATGACCATAGGTGAGGATGGGAACGTAGATCGACCGGTAAATTGAGAGCTTTGCCTTCCGGCTCAGCTCCTTCTTCACCACAACGGATCGGTACAACGTCCGCATTACTGAAGACGCCGCACCGATCCGCCTGTCGATCTCACGATCCACTCTTCCCTCACTCGTGAACAAGACTCCTAGGTACTTGAACTCCTCCACTTGGGGCAGGGTCTCCTCCCAACCCGTAGATGGCATTCCACCCTTTTCCGGGCGAGAACCATGGACTCGGACTTGGAGGTGCTGATTCTCATTCCGGTCGCTTCACACTCGGCTGCAAACCGATCCAGTGAGAGCTGACGATCCAGGCCAGATGAAGCCATCAGGACCACATCATCTGCAAATAGCAGAGACCTAATCCTGCGGTTACCGAACCGGAACCCCTCAACGCCTTGACTGCGCCTAGAAATTCTGTCCATAAAAGTTATGAACAGAATCGGTGACAAAGGACAGCCTTGGCGGAGTCCAACCCTCACTGGAAATGTGTTCGACTTACTGCCAGCAATGTGGACCAAGCTCTGACACTGATCATACAGGGAGCGGACCGCCACAATAAGACAGTCCGATACCCCATACTCTCTGAGCACTCCCCACAGGACTTCCCGAGGGACACGGTCGAATGCCTTCTCCAAGTCCACAAAGCACATGTATACAGGTTGGGCGAACTCCCATGCACCCTCAAGAACCCTGCCGAGAGTATAGAGCCAAAAGGACCCGATAGATAAAATGTCATATATTATATTTTAAATGTTTTAATGTAACACTTAAATCTCTAAATCAACTACAGACCTATACGCTGATTTTCTTATATACATCAATATATATATTATTGGTTTGTTTTGTCCAAGAAAACTTAGTTTTTTATGGCAAATACAAAAATATGCAATATTTTCCCCCTAAAAATATTTAGTAGTGAAAGAGCCCTTTAGAAATTGCCATGTTTATTAGTATTTATTTTGCCGCATTGGATGCCATTTTGAGGCTGCGCGAAAACTCCCCAAATTTGGCAAGTGTGTCAAATATGGTGAAAAACCTTTGAATTTTTAAAATTGGCTTTAAATTGTCGTTGCTCAAAAAAATCATAATACATTAAAATTAATATTGAGAATTATTATATTGATAGGCTCCAATTAATTCACATTAGATATCCCACTTTCAACATTTTTTGTAAAGAAAACATTTCATATTTAGGTTTTTTGCCATAAAAAAACAGGGTTTTGCCAAAAATGGCATTATGCATTTAAAATAAAAAAAAAAAAGAAAATAAAACAATTATATATATAATATATATACAGCCTGCATGGCAGCTGTTGTGTAATCAGGGTCAACATTGCAACTTTTTCTCATTACAATTTCACCTGTTTTCTCTTTTGTTACACTTTTTATGTTTTTGTTTTTTTAGATAGTATTTTTAGAATGTTCCACAAGCCGTTAAACAAATAGCTGTGGGCTGCAAATGGCCCCCCGGGTTGCACTTTGGACTCCGCTGACATAAATTGTTGTTGCAAAAAACCCTCTTCATTCTCACACACACTGTGTAAAAAGCTAACTAATGTTAATGGTCAAATATTTATTCTAGATACAAGTCACTTTAAGCCAAAGAAAAAGCATATTAAAGGAACAAAACCCAAAACCAGTGAAGTTGTCACGTTGTGTAAATACTAAATAGAAACAGAATACAATGATTTGCAAATCCTACAAGATACTTGACGTTCGAACTGGTACACTTTGTTATTTTTTGCAAATATTAGCTCATTTGTAATTTCATGCCTACAACACGTTTAAAAAAGCTGGCGCTAGTGGCAAAAAAAACTGAGAAAGTTGAGGAATGCTCATCAAACACTTATTTGGAACATCCCGCAGGTGAACAGGCTAATTGGGAACGGGTGAGTGGCGTGATTGGGTATTAAAGCAGCTTCCATTAAATGCTCAGTCATTCACAAACAAGGATGGGGAACAAATGCGTGAACAAATTGTCTACCAGTATAAGAACTGGAAGAATTTCAAGGAAATTAGGGATTTCACCATCCGCGGCCAGTAATATCATCAAAAGGTTCAGAGAATCTACAGAAATGACTGCACGTGAGCGATTGATATTACGGACCTTCGATCCCTCAGGCGGCAAAGAGCAACATCAGTGTGTAAAGGATATCACCACATGGGCTCAGGAACACTTCAAAAAAACTATGTCAGTAACTACAGTTTGTCGCGACATCTGTAAGTGCAAGTTAGAATTCTACTATGCAGAGCAAAATCCATTTATCAACAACACCCAGAAACAAGAATTTCACCTGAAAAGTTTCAAAATTTGGGCTCCTCAGTTCCCAAACGTTTACTGAGTGGTGTTAATAGGAAAGGCCATGTGACACAGTGGTAAAAATGCCACTTAGGCAACTTTTTCGCAATGTGTTGCCGCCATTAAATTGTAAGTCAGTGGTACTTAACCTGGGTTCGATGGAACCCGAGGGGTTCGGTGAGTCAGCCTCAGGGGTTCGGCGGAGGTCAAAACACACCAGACTCATCGTGTAAATACAAACTTCTCCCTTTAGTTTGGGGAACATATTCACCATTAATTAGTTGCTTAATAACATGGAAATTTGTAACATTTTGGATCTTAACTTGTCATTATTAAGGCCTTATTATAACCTTAACCCTAACCACATAACTCTAAATTAAGTCGTTATTACTTAGAATATATTCCCCTAGTGTCCAAAAAACTCTAAATTGGTCATGATCTGTGGTCTGGATTATGTTTGTTATTTTTTTGGATACTTCCTGTTTGTGCTCCCTTGTTTTGTTTGGTTACCATGCCGACTTGTGATCATTCTGTCATGATGGAGGGGTCGCAGCTTACTGCGAGGTTTTTTTCTCCCAGGATGCAAATGGCCCATTCCTGACAAGGCTTGCAGGGAGGAACATGTTTATTAACTCGATAAATCATGGCAGGGCATGAGGTAAACAAACATAAACTATGGCGTGGAACAAACTCAAAACTGCGGCATGAAACAAACAAGCATTAACTATGGCTTCGAACAAACACGAAACTGTGGCAATAAATATTAAATAAACAAGACTTACGTGGACACGGCATGAATCGAGCAACACGAACTGTGGTCCATCCATCCATCCATTTTCTACCGCTTATTCCCTTTTGGGGTCGCGGGGGGCGCTGGTGCCTATCTCAGCTACAATCGGGCGGAAGGCGGGGTACACCCTGGACAAGTCGCCACCTCATCGCAGGGCCAACACAGATAGACAGACAACATTCACACTCACATTCACACACTAGGGCCAATTTAGTGTTGCCAATCAACCTATCCCCAGGTGCATGTCTTTGGAGGTGGGAGGAGGTAACCGGAGGGAACCCACGCATTCACGGGGAGAACATGCAAACTCCACACAGAAAGATCCCGAGCCTGGATTTGAACCCAGGACTGCAGGACCTTCATATTGTGAGGCAGACTCACTAACCCCTTTGCCACCATGAAGCCCACGAACTGTGGTATCGCACGAAAACAAGCAGTGACGCCAGGCCGACTGACTGGCAAAGACAGGCTTAAATAAGGGTCTTGATTAGAAACGTGTGCATCAGAGGCAGGTGAAAATCACAAGTCGGCATGGTAACCAAACAAAAAAGGGAGCGCAAACAGGAACTAAAAGAGTCTTGAAACATAATCCAGACCACAGATCATGACAAAATTAAGTCTGTTCTAAGTTAATAATTATCTGCCTGAAAAATAAATAATAGATATATTGTATTTGCTATTTATTCAATTGAATATACGTTGAAAAGGATTTGCAAATCATCATTTTGTGTTGTTATTTACAAATCACACAACCTGCCAGCTTCACTGGTTTTGGGTTTTGCATATTTCCTCCCAAAAAGAGACCAAATTGTACCCAATCCATGTCTCACAATGTCCTCACACCAGCATTTATTATCTTTTTTTTCTGTGCTTTGCCAGCAGGCAGCAATGCTTTTCTCAGGCCAGGCTAAGCACATGTCGTAATGGGATGTGCAGATAACGAGTCCGACACGTTGCATTTTTCTCAAGAGTAAAACAAACTGAAAGGCAACAGAAAAAAACAAAAAAAAAATCCTTCTGGAAGCCTTGTGTGAAAACAAGTTGTTATCAAGCAGGAATAGTTGAGCTTTTTCTCGCCATTCCCCCATCGGAGCTGAGAGGGACCTTGGTACGAGGGTTGTATTTTGACTGTGATAGATGTAGTGTGTGTGTGTGTGTGTGTGTGTGTTGCATCACCGAGCTCCCTTATCCTCCATCCTTAATGACATCATAATCTGGCAGCAGAATGTGGGATGATTTAAAGCAAGTCGTTAAAGACCCTTATTGATATTCAACTGTTGGAGCGACCACCTTAGCAGCTCTTCATTGCCCCGCCGAAGATGAACACGGATGTAAATCCACTATCACATTCAAACTATCCTCTCCCTGCTCTTATTTTACGATCCCGCAGTCGCATTTGCAGCCTTTCATTTGACGCCAACGTGTTTTATGCGGAATTAAGCTGAGGAATTTACACAATACTCCTTTTTCGTTGTCGGTTTGATTGTTACATGTGTCACACAATTGTGTTCGATTATTAAAAAGGGAAGACGCTTAATTTGTCAGAGCTTTGACCTGGATTTGTTTTGCAGAGGGAATTTGGGACGAGCCAGGCATGAATTCAGGTACATATTTAATTTATTTACATACTATAATACAAACAGGGAAAACAAAGTGGCGGATAATAACCTAGACTAAACTCCAAACAAAATAGCAAAATGGCATGACTATATACAAAAAAAAACAAAAGATACTATCAATGGCAGTGGTCCCCAACCACCGGGCCGTGGCTTGATTGGTACCGGGCTGCAGAATAATTTTTTATTAATTTTAACTATCTTGGGCTTCACGGTGGCAGAGGGGTTAGTGCGTCTGCCTCACAATACGAAGTTCCTGCAGTCCTGGGTTCAAATCCAGGCTCGGGATCTTTCTGTGTGGAGTTTGCATGTTCTCCCCGTGAATGCGTGGGTTCCCTCCGGGTACTCCGGCTTCCTCCCACTTCCAAAGACATGCACCTGGGGATAGGTTGATTGGCAACACTAAAATTGGCCCTAGTGTGTGAATGTGAGTGTGAATGTTGTCTGTCTATCTGTGTTGGCCCTGCGATGAGGTGGCGACTTGTCCAGGGTGTACCCTGCCTTCCGCCCAATTGTAACTGAGATAGGCGCCAGCGCCCCCCGCGACCCCGAAAGGGAATAAGCGGTAGAAAATGGATGGATTTAACAATTTTTTAATAAAAAAAAAAATATATATATATATATTTTTTTTTTTAATTAAAACAAAATAAAAAACACAAGATTCACTTACAATTAGTGCACCCACCAAAAAAACATTCAAACTTCATTTTTTCCGAATTAAAAAAAAAAATCCAGGAATTTTTTTTTTCAAACTTGTTTTTATCCTTTTTTTCTGTCAACTACTCCTACTACATTTTTCAACCAATTTCACCGTCAAAACATTCCTCCTAGTCAGGAAAAGTTGTTTTTTGAACTGGAAAAATTCCCGTTTTTCACCCTTTTTTCTGTCGACTACTCCTTCCACATTTTTCAAACCACTTTAACGTCAAAACATTCCTCCTATTCAGAAAAAAATAGTTGTTTTTTTAACTGGAAAAATTCCCAGTTTTCCCAAATTTCCAGGAATTCCGTAATTGGCCATTTTCCAACTTCTAACATTTCCACATTTTTCCATCGATTCAAAGCTTTTTGCCTTCAACACAATCCACCATCCTTGATATTCAAACTAAATTTTTTCCGAATTAAAAAAAGTTCCAGGAATGTTTTTTTCCAAACCTGTTTTTTACCCTTTTTTCTGTCAACTACTCCTACTACATTTTTCAACCAATTTCACCGTCAAAACATTCCTCCTAGTCAGGAAAAAACAACAAAGTTGTTTTTTGAACTGGAAAAATTCCCGTTTTTCACCCTTTTTTCTGTCGACTACTCCTTCCACATTTTTCAAACCACTTTAACGTCAAAACATTCCTCCTATTCAGAAAAAAAAATAGTTGTTTTTTGAACTGGAAGAATTCCCAGTTTTCCCGAATTTCCAGGAATTCCATAATTGGCCATTTTCCAACTTCTAACATTTCCACATTTTTCAACCGATTCAAAGCTTTTTGCCTTCAACACAATCCACCATCCTTGATATTCAAACTTAATTTTTTCCGAATTAAAAAAAGTTCCAGGAATTTTTTTTTCCAAACCTGTTTTTTACCCTTTTTTCTGTCAACTTCTCCTACTACATTTTTCAACCAATTTCACCGTCAAAACATTCCTCCTAGTCAGGAAAAAAACAACAAAGTTGTTTTTTGAACTGGAAAAATTCCCGGTTTTCCCAAATTTCCAGGAATTCCGTAATTGGCCATTTTCCAACTTCCACGATTTCCACTTTTTTCAACTTGTTCAAATCTGTCTACCTTCAACATAACCCACTATTCTGGATATTCAAACTTTATTTATTCCGAGTTTTAAAAAAAATCGAGGAATTCTCAGAATTCCGTTTTTTCACCCTTTTTTCTGTCGACTACTTCTTCCACATTTTTCAAACCACTTCACCGTCAAAACATTCCTGATAGTCGGGGGCGTAGTTATTTTATTTATCTATTTATTTTTTTCTAACTGGAAAAATTCCCGGTTTTCCCAAAATTCCAGGAATTCTGGAATTCTGTAATTGACCCTTTTTAAACTTCCAACATTTCCACATTTTTCAAATGATTCAAATCATTCTGCCTTCATCCACCATTCTGGGCATTCAAACCCTATTTTTTCCGAGTTAAAAACAATTCCAGGAATTCTCAGAATTCCCGTTTTTTTTTTTTTTGTCAAACCCGTTTTTCACCCTTTTCTGTCGACTACTCCTTACACAATTTTCAACCCAATTCAGCGTCAAAATATTCCTGATATTCAGGGGCGAAGTTTTTTTAAATTCTTAAAACACAAGTGTTTTTGTTTTTTAACTAGAAAAATTCCCGCTTTTCCCAAAATTCCAGGAATTCTGTAATCCCGTAATTGGCCATTTTTCAAACTTCCAAAATTTCCTCATATTTCCAATGATTCAAACCATTCCGCCTTCAAAAAAATCCAATATCGTGGACCTTCGAACCTTATATTTTCTGAGTTAAAAAAAATCCAGGAATTCTCAAAATTCCCGTTTTTCACCCTTTTTTCCGTTGACTTCTCCTTACCCATTTCTCAACCCACTTCAGCGTCAAAACATTTCTGATATTCAGGGAAAAAAAACAAAAAAATTTTTTTTTCCACCTTCAATAGAATTCCATCATCCTGGACATTCAACCTTTATTTTTTCCAAGTTGAAAAATTCCAGGAATTCTCAGAATTCCCGTTTTTCACCCTTTTTTCTGTCGACTACTCCTTCCACATTTTTCAAATCACTTTAACGTTAAAACATTCCTCCTATTCAGAAAAAAAAAAGTTGTTTTTTGAACTGGAAACATTCCCAGTTTTCCCAAATTTCCAGGAATTCCGTAATTGGCCATTTTCCAACTTCTGACATTTCCACATTTTTCAACCGATTCAAAGCTTTTTGCCTTCAACACAATCCACCATCCTTGATATTCAAACTTAATTTTTTCCGAATTAAAAAAAGTTCCAGGAATTTTTTTTTCAAACGTGTTTTTTACCCCTTTTTTTGTCAACTACTCCTACTACATTTTTCAACCAATTTCACCGTCAAAACATTCCTCCTAGTCAGGAAAAAAACAACAAAGTTGTTTTTTGAACTGGAAAAATTATCGGTTTTCCCAAATTTCCAGGAATTCCGTAATTGGCCATTTTCCAACTTCCACGATTTCCACATTTTTCAACTGATTCAAATCATTCTACCTTCAACACAACCCACTATTCTGGACATTCAAACTTTATTTATTCCGAGTTTATAAAAAATCGAGGAATTCTCAGAATTCCTGCTTTTCACCCTTTTTTCTGTCGACTACTTCTTCCACATTTTTCAAACCACTTCACTGTCAAATCATTCCTGATATTCAGGAGGAAAAAAACCTAAGTTTTTTTTTTAACTGGAAAAAAATCACGGTTTTCCCAAAATTCCGTAATTCTATAATTGGCTCTTTTTAAACTTCCAACATTTCCACATTTTTCAAATGATTCAAACCATTCCGCCTTCAATACAATCCACCATCCTGGAAATTCAAACTATATTTTTTCAGATTTAGTTATTATTAATCAAGTAAAATGTACTTATTTTAGCTCTGCGTTACTGTATAATAAATGTGGTAACAGTTTATTATATTTGTGGTGTATTTGACTAGTATTTTATTACTGTATGTAATCAAATAAAACAAGGACCTAGTTAAAATATGATGTTGTTTTTAAACCGTCACTAGCACCCACCATGAATAAATGGAAAAAAAAATATGGTTATTTGGAGCAAGAGTCTCTTAAGCACAAAAAATATGACTATTTTAATTTGCACTCAAATTTTGTGCACATTTTATTTAGGAAGCCTATATTAGTTATTATTAATCAAGTTAAAATGTACTTATATTAGCTCTGCGTTACTTTATAATATATGTGGTAACAGTTTATTATATTTGTGGTGTATTTGACTAGTATTTTATTACTGTATGTAATTAAATAAAACAAGGACCTAGTTAAAATATAATGTTTTTTTAAACTGTCACTAGCACCCACAATGAATAAATGGGAAAAAAATAAGGTTATCTAGAGCAAGAGTCTCTTAAGCACAAAAAATATGACTATTTTAATTTGCACTTAAATTTTGTGCACATTTTATTTCGGAAACCAATATTAGTTATTATTAATCAAGTTAAAATGTACTTATATTAGCTCTGTGTTACTTTATAATACATGTGGTAACAGTTTATTATATTTGTGGTGTATTTGACTAGTATTTTATTACTGTATGTAATTAAATAAAACAAGGACCTAGTTAAAATATGATGTTGTTTTTAAACTGTCACTAGCACCCACCATGAATAAATGGGGAAAAAAATAAGGTTATCTAGAGCAAGAGTCTTTTAAGCACCAAAAATATGACTATTTTAATTTACACTCACATTTTGTGCACATTTTGTTTAGGAAACCTATATTAGTTATTATTAATCAAGGTAAAATGTACTTATTTTAGCTCTGCGTTACTGTATAATAAATGTGGTAACAGTTTATTATATTTGTGGTGTATTTGTCTAGTATTTTATTACTGTATGTATTCAAATAAAACAAGGGCCTAGTTAAAATATAATGTTGTTTTTAAACTGTCACTAGTGCCCACAATGAATAAATGGGGGAAAAAAAATAAGGTCATCTAGAGCAAGAGTCTCTTAAGCACAAAAAATATGACTATTTTAATTTGCACTCACATTTTGTGCACATTTTGTTTAGGAAACCTATATTAGTTATTATTAATCTAGGTAAAATGTACTTATATTAGCTCTGCGTTATTGTATAATAAATGTGGTAACAGTTTATTATATTTGTGGTGTATTTGACTAGTATTTTATTACTGTATGTAATCAAATAAAACAAGGACCTAGTTAAAATATTTTGTTTTTAAACTGTCAGTAGCACCCACCATGAATAAATGGAAAGAAAAATATGGTTATCTGGAGCAAGAGTCTCTTAAGCACAAAAAATATGACTATTTTAATTTGCACTTAAATTTTGTGCACATTTTATTTAGGAAACCTATATTAGTTATTATTAATCAAGTTAAAATGTACTTTTATTAGCTCTGTGTTACTTTATAATACATGTGGTAACAGTTTATTATATTTGTGGTGTATTTGACTAGTATTTTATTACTGTATGTAATCAAATAAAACAAGGACCTAGTTAAAATATTTTGTTTTTAAACTGTCACTAGCACCCACCATGAATAAATGGAAAGAAAAATATGGTTATCTGGAGCAAGAGTCTCTTAAGCACAAAAAATATGACTATTTTAATTTGCACTTAAATTTTGTGCACATTTTATTTAGGGAACCTATATTAGTTATTATTAATCAAGTTAAAATGTACTTTTATTAGCTCTGTGTTACTTTATAATACATGTGGTAACAGTTTATTATATTCGTGGTGTATTTGACTAGTATTTTATTACTGTATGTAATTAAATAAAACAAAGACCTAGTTAAAATATAATGTTGTTTTTAAACTGTCACTAGCACCCACAATGAATAAGTGGGGTAAAAAAATAAGGTTATCTAGAGCAAGAGTCTTTTAAGCACAAAAAATATGACTATTTTAATTTACACTCACATTTTGTGCACATTTTGTTTAGGAAACCTATATTAGTTATTATTAATTAAGGTAAAATGTACTTATTTTAGCTCTGCGTTATTGTATAATAAATGTGGTAACAGTTTATTATATTTGTGGTGTATTTGACTAGTATTTTATTACTGTATGTAATCAAATAAAACAAGGACCTAGTTAAAATATTTTGTTGTTAAACTGTCACTAGCACCCACCATGAATAAATGGAAAGAAAAATATAGTTATCTGGAGCAAACGTCTCTTAAGCACAAAAAATATGACTATTTTAATATGCACTTAAATTTTGTGCACATTTTATTTAGGAAACCTATAGTATTTATAATTAATCAAGTTAAAATGTACTTATTTTAGCTCTGCGTTATTGTATGATAAATGTGGTAACAGTTTATTATATTTCTGGTGTATTTGAATAGTATTTTACAACTGTATGTATTAAAATAAAACAAGGAACTAGTTAAAATATGATGCTGATAGTGTTAAACTGTCACTAGCACCCACTTTAAATAAATGGAAAAAAAATACAGTTATTACATATGATCAGTGAATGTGGGTGGATGGACGGTGTCAGTATTGGTATCGGGGGGATCTCACTCATGGTTGATCCGTATCGGAATCGGCAGCATAAATCGCTGATGGTAACACCCCTAGAAACAAATGCCAACGTCGTTAGCATTTAGAGGGGCCCTTTAAGAAGCTTGAATGACCAAACAGGGAGATATTGAAATGCGAATCTCGGAGACGGTGCGAACGGCTTGAGTAAAATAAAGAAAAGACAGCAACCCAGGTGGTCAGTAAAGAGTGAGACAACAGGGAGCCAGGATTTGGGGATTTGAGAGGAAGCACCAGCAGCTTGAGTAACATGAAGAAAAAAATACCCTGCATGTTTAAAATCTATGGTTTTCATTGAGGGCCACTTGTAACTGTGAATATTGTATGAATTTGCCTCTGGATTTCATGATTGATTATATAAATTGTTTTAAGTACTGTCGATTTTACAGTAAAAACTTTACATTTACAAAATGTCCCTGCAAAATAATGTTTTTTGTCTATTTTTTACAACGGTAAATAGAAAATTAGTACCACTTTTTTTAGGTTTTTTTTGCAAAAAAATCCCCCATCTTAAAGGCCTACGGAAATGAGATTGTCTTATTTAAGCGGGGATAGCAGGTCTTTCTATGTGTCATATTTGATAATTTCGCGATATTGCCATATTTTTGCTGAAAGGATTTAGTAGAGAACCTCGACGATAAAGTTCACAACTTTTGGTCGCCAATAAAAAAGCCTTTCCTTTACCGGAGGTAGCAGACGATGTGCGCGTGACGTCACCGGTTGTAGGGCTCCTCACATCCTCACGTTGTTTACAATCATAGCCTCCAGCAGCAAAAGCTATTCGGACCGAGAAAGCGACGATTTCCCCATTAATTTGAGCGAGGATGAAATATTTCTGGACGAGGAAAGTTAGAGTGAAGCAATAAAAAATAAATAAATAAGAAAAGGCGACGGCAGTGGGTCCGCATTGCTGGCAGTAAGTCGGACACGTTTCCAGTGAGCGTTGGACTCCGCCAAGGCTGTCCTTTGTCACCGATTCTGTTCATAACTTTTATGGACAGAATTTCTAGGCGCAGTCAAGGTATTTAGGGGTTCCGGTTTGGTGGCCACGGGATTAGGTCTCTGCTTTTTGCAGATGATGTGGTCCTGATGGCTTCATCTGGCCGGGATCTTCAGCTCTCACTGGATCGGTTCGCAGCTGAGTGTGAAGCGACCGGAATGAGAATCAGCACCTCCAAGTCCGGGTCCATGGTTCTCGCCCGGAAAAGGGTGGAGTGCCAGCTCCGGGTTGGGGAGGAGACCCTGCCCCAAGTGGAAGAGTTCAAGTACCTAGGAGTCTTGTTCATGAGTGGGGGAAGAGTGGATCGTGAGATCGACAGGCGGATCGGTGCGGCGTTTTCAGTAATGCAGACGTTGTATCGATCCGTTGTGGTGAAGAAGGAGTTGAGCCGGAAGGCAAAGCTCTAAATTTACCGGTCGATCTACGTTCCCATCCTCACCTATGGTCATGAGCTTTGGGTCATGACCGAAAGGATAAGATCACGGGTACAAGCGGCCGAAATGAGTTTCCTCCGCCGGGTGGCGTGGCTCTCCCTTAGAGATAGGGTGAGAAGCTCTGCCATCCGGGAGGAACTCAAAGTAAAGCCGCTGCTCCTCCACATGGAGAGGAGCCAGATGAGGTGGCTCGGGCATCTGGTCAGGATGCCACCCGAACGCCTCCCTAGGGAGGTGTTTAGGACACGTCAAAACGGTAGGAGGCCACGGGGTAGACCCAGGACACGTTGGGAAGACTATGTCTCCCGGCTGGCCTGGGAACGCCTCGGGATCCCCCGGGAAGAGCTAAACGAAGTGGCTGGGGAGAGGGAAGTCTGGGCTTCCTTGCTTAGGCTGCTGCCCCCGCGACCCGACCTCGGATAAGCGGAAGATGATGGATGGATGGATGGACGGCAGTGGGTGCGTTTCAGATGTTATTAGACACATTTACTAGGATAATTCTGGAAAATCCCTTATCTGCTTATTGTGTTATTAGTGTTTTAGTGAGATTATAAAGTCATACCTGAAAGTCGGATGGCTGCGGTGAACGCCAGTA
>NC_084634.1:33164795-33179795 GCF_033978795.1 Nerophis ophidion
CTGGAACAATATGGCGGACAAACAACTATCTGAAATGCAGCCAGTGTTACATAAAGATAATTAATGTTATCCTATTTTTATATAATTTAAGGATATTAAATGAGCTCAAATATAGCTACAAATGAGGCAATAAGTACATACAATTAGCCGAAATAGCAAGTTAGCATGGATTAGCTTGCAGTCATGCACTGACCAAATATGCCTGATTAACACTCCAACAAGTCAATAACATCAACAAAGCTCACTGTGGAGGTTTCCCTCTTGTCGGGGGTTCTCCTGGCCGACAAAGCTTTGTGAACCCGGTAGACAATTTGAATACAGTCTGTTTATTATCATACACACGGGTGCTCAGGACTTTTCAGTCAGGCCTGTCCGTGCTTTCTCTCTGTCTCTTCCTGTGTGTGTCTTTCTGGCTCCAATTCCCAACTCCGCCCATTTGTCTCAGACCGGCTGCTGCTAATTAAGGCGACCGGTGATTAGATAGCAAGGCCCATCTGGGCCATCTACTCACCTTTCGCTGTCTTCGAGGCTGGTCCTTGCACACCCCGCTCAGCGGCAGGCCACGCCCCCCTCCACATACCTCCACCGCCAGACTCAGGCCGGGGAGCCGTCCGGCCGCGCCAACTTGGTGCACCAGCTGAAATCACTCGGTCCCAGGCCGAGCGCAGAGCATCGTCCCGAGACTGCTCGAGGGGGAACTCCTCCGTGGTTCCCCCTCGTCAGTGTCGGATGAACCTGCATTGCCGCTGAGAACAACGCAGATATTACCCTTTCCTTCTGGTCGTGGATGCACCCCTGCACACTGCATCACTACATTTTCAAACCCCACCCAATCGGGACCCAGGATTAAGGCTGCTGCTATTAAAGGTGACAGGTGATTAGATAACAAGGCCCACCTGGGCCATCTGCTCACCTGTCGCTGCCTTCGAGGCCAGTCCTTGCACACCCTGCTCCGCGGCAGGCCCACAGGCCACGCCTCCCCCTCCACACTTGATTAATTGATTGATTGATACTACTATTAGTAGATTGCACAGTTCAGTACATATTCCGTACAATTGACCACTAAATGGTAACACACGAATGAGTTTTTCAAGTTGTTTAAGTCGGGGTACACGTTAATCAATTCACACACAGTACAAACTGTTTGGTGGCCAAAATATTTTACATGTAGACAAACTGTTACTTTTCTTAGTAGATTGCACAGTTCATTACATATTCCGTACAATTGACCACTAAATGGTAACACCCGAATACGTTTTTCAACTTGTTTAAGTCGGGTCGGGGTCCACGTTAATCAATTCACGCACAGTACAAACTGTTTGGTGGCCAAAATATTTTACATGTAGACAAACTGTTACTTTTATTAGTAGATTGCACAGTTCATTACATATTCCGTACATTTGACTACTAAATGGTAACACCCAAATAAGTTTTTCAAGTTGTTTAAGTCGGGGTCCACGTTAATCAATTCACGCACAGTACAAACTGTTTGGTGGACAAAATATTTTACATGTAGACAAACCTGTACTTTTATTAGTAGATTGCACAGTTGATAACATATTCCGTACAATTGACCACTAAATGGTAACACCCAAATAAGTTTGTCAACTTGTTTAAGTCGGGGCCCACGTTAATCAATTCACGCACAGTACAAACTGTTTGGTGGCCAAAATATTTTACATGTAGACAAACTGTTACTTTTATCAGTAGATTGCACAGTTCATTACATATTCCGTACATTTGACCACTAAATGGTAACACCCGAATAAGTTGTTCAACTAGTTTAAGTCGGGGCCCACGTTAATCAATTCACGCACAGTACAAACTGTTTGGTGGACAAAATATTTTACATGTAGACAACTTGTACTTTTATTAGTAGATTGCACAGTTTAGTACATATTCCGTATAATTGACCACTAAATGGTAACACCCGGAACATTTTTTCAGCTTGTTTAAGTCGGGGTCCATGTTAATCAATTCACGCACAGTACAAACTGTTTGGTGGCCAAAATATTTTACATATAAACAAACTGTTACTTTTATGAGTAGATTGCACAGTTTATTACATATTCCGTACAATTGACCACTAAATGGTAACACCCGAATTAGTTTTTCAACTTGTTTAAGTCGGGGTCCACGTTAATCAATTCACGCACAGTACAAACTGTTTGGTGGACAAAATATTTTACATGGAGACAAACGGTTGCGTCACAGTAATTTCAAGAGCGAACAAATGCTCTCATCAGTGGCGCATACACACATTATATTAAACGCCAGGCTTTCTAACAATTGGGAAGGTTTGTGTCATGTTTGTCCTCAAACAAAAAACATACTAAAACGAAAAATTTATTTTGTCTTAACGTTTTTCCATTTTGTGAAGTGAATTATATTTATATAGCGCTTTTCTCTAGTGACTCAAAGCGCTTTACATAGTGAAACCCAATATCTAAGTTCCATTTAAACCAGTGTGGGTGGCACTGAGAGCAGGTGGGTAAAGTGTCTTGCCCAAGGACACAACGGCAGTGACTAGGATGGCGAAAGCGGGAATCGAACCTGGAACCCTCAAGTTGCTGGCACGGCCACTCTACCAAACGAGCTGTACCGCCCCAATTTTCAATCCTTTTTTAAAACATGCTGCAGGGAGCCACTAGGGCGGCACTAAAGAGCGATAGATGGTTCAAGACTAAGTTTATTTACATCCCTTTTACCTCTATTTTGTATTATGGCAAAGAGCTCCGCCCACCAGCAACGACTCACAGGAAGTCATTCACTTCCTAATTATCCGCACATCAAACGGGGGCCGCCACGGAGACGCAGACCATAAATCCGACCCCCCCCCGACCCCCCCCAATTCTCCTTCTCTTCCTCTTCGATGGTGTGGTGCGATAGCGGACCAACAGCTGCCTGTAATTGGGGCGGTAGGTTCAAACTGCAAACATATGACTTCCCTCCCATCCGCCGAGGCGCTACCACCTCTGCCAGGGCCGTGGCGCACAGATCGGGTCGGGATGAGGTTTCAGATAAAGAGAGGTATAAACTGGCCGTTGACGGTGGGACGCTCGGTGCGGTTTTTCCGTCTCTGATGTGGTGCGGCGTGGCCCGCTCCCACCGCACGGATTCCCCCGG
Source organism: Nerophis ophidion (assembly GCF_033978795.1). Classification (NCBI taxonomy): domain Eukaryota; kingdom Metazoa; phylum Chordata; class Actinopteri; order Syngnathiformes; family Syngnathidae; genus Nerophis; species Nerophis ophidion. The sequence continues at coordinate 33,167,922 of NC_084634.1, forward strand.
CCCCCTTCCCCGGGGTCAACAGGAGCTCGCCCAGATTGACAAAGAGAAAGAGAGGGATGAGGAGAGAGAGTGTGACAGGCTGTGATAACAAAGGCAGCCACAGTGCGGTCGGGTGATGGCTCTACGGGTGAACGCCGACGAGTTGTTAGATCCGGCCCAGCCAGATGTTGCAACCTCTGGAGACTTGTGCTACACTTGCACTTCAGCCCTTATTCAAACCTCATGGAGCAACCGCTATCATCTACAGCGCACACGTCTCAGGCCTTTGTTGTGTTTAGAAGCTTTTTACAGCTAACATGATACTCAACTCCAAACCAGTGAAGAAGTCGGCACGTCCTGTAAATGGTAAATAAAAACAGAATTCAATGATTTGCAAATCCTTTCCGACTTATATTAAATTGAATAGACTGCAAGGACGAAATTTTTTTTAAAGGGGAACATTATCACCAGACATAGGTAAGCGTCAATATATAACCTGATGTTGCAGAAAAAAGACTGATTTCCGAACACTAAAAGGGTGAATTTGGCGATTAAAACGCCTTTCAATTTTTTGCTGTCGGAGCGATGCCAAACAAACACATACCAATCGACGGATTCAAGTTGCATCAGTGGTCAAAAGATGCAATCATTGGTTAGAAGCCGATCGCCAAATTCGTCCTCGTTGCCGCTGTCTGTCGTAATATGGCTCAATTAGCTTCAGTTTCTTCTTCAATTTCGGTTTCGCTATCTGCCTCCACACTCCAACCATCCGTGACGCCACAACAGGAAGCAATCCGACATTTTCTCAAGTTAAATCAGCTCTATTATTTTCCGTTTTTTCGACTGTTTTCCGTACCTTGGAGACATCAGGCTTCGTCGGTGTGTAACAACACGATCAGGGACGGATTCAAGTTGACTTACGCGGAGTGTGCATCGATTAGCACAGCATGCTAATCGATGCTAACATGCTATTTAGGCTAGTTGTATGTACATATTGCACCATTATGCCTCATTTGTAGCTATATTTGCATCCAGCCTTTCCCACCTCCCACATTTGATGCCAAACAAACACATACCAATCGATGGATTCAAGTTGCACCAGTGGTCAAAAGTTTCGAAAGCCCCTCTATTGTTCTGCACATGCTACGACAGAGATGGCAAAGAAATGTGTGGATATCCTGCGACACTCAAAGCAGATGCATTTCCAACGATAAAGTCAACGAAATCACAAAGGAGAGTTTTGTTGATGTTATTGACTTATGTACTAATCAGACATATTTGGTCACGGCATGACTGGAAGCTAATCGATGCTAACATGCTATTTAGGCTAGCTGTATGTACATATTGCACCATTATGCCTCATTTGTAGCTATATTTGCATCCAGCCTTTCCCTCCACCCACATTTAATGCTAAACAAACACATACCTATCGACGGATTCAAGTTGCACCAGTGGTCAAAAGTTTCGAAAGCCCTTCGATTGTTCTGCACATGCTACGACAGAGATGGCACAGAAATGTGTGGATATCCTGCGACACTCAAAGCAGATGCATTTCCAACGATAAAGTCAACGAAATCACAAAGGGGAGTTTTGTTGATGTTATTGACTTATGTGCTAATCAGACATATTTGGTCACGGCATGACTGGAAGCTAATCGATGCTAAGATGCTATTTAGGCTAGCTGTATGTACATATTGCATCATTATGCCTCATTTGTAGCTATATTTGCATCCAGCCTTTTCCCTCCACCCACATTTAATGCCAAACAAACACATACCAACCGACGGATTCAAGTTGCACCAGTGGTCAAAAGATGCGAGAGTCCCTCGTTTGTTCTGCACACCATCGATAGCAATGCTACCACAGAGATGTGTGGATATCCTGCGACACTCAAAGCAGATAAATTTCCAACGATAAAGTCAACGAAATCACAAAGGTGAGTTTTGTTGATGTTATTGACTTATGTGCTAATCAGACATATTTGCTCACGGCATGACTAGAAGCTAATTGATGCTAACATGCTATTTAGGCTAACTGTATGTACATATTTGAAGCTATATTTGCATCCAGCCTTTCTCTCCACCAAAATTTTATGCCAAACAGACACATACCAATTGACGGATTCAAGTTGCATCAGTGGTCAAAAGATACAATCATTGGTTAGAAGCCGATCGCCAAATTCGTCCTCGTTGCCGCTGTCTGTCGTGATATGGCTCAATTAGCTTCAGTTTCTTCTTCAATTTCGGTTTCGCTATCTGCCTCCACACTCCAACCATCCGTTTCAATACATGCGTAATCTGTTGAATCGCTTAAGCCGCTGAAATCCGAGTCTGAATCCAAGCTAATGTCGCTATATCTTTTTGTTCTATCCGCCATGTTTGTTTGTATTGGCGTCACGCAGAGAGGTCACAGGAAAACGGACGGGTGGATAGAGCGCTGGTGAAAATCAGGCACTTTAAAGCTTTTTTTTCGGGATATTGCGTGATGGGTAAAATTTTGAAAAAAACTTTGAATAATAAAATAAGCCACTGGCAACCGATTTTTATTGGTTTTTGCCCTTCTGAAATTGTGATAATGTTCCCCTTTAACTTAGAACGGGGGTCTCCAGTGACGTGCGGTGAACTAAACACCAGGTGAGGCATACATATATATATTTTTTTTTTAACTTAAATTCACATGTTCATCTCTAGTCATTCTTGATTTTGGTTGCACATTAGAGTTACAGGGAAAAAAAAAAGGGAGTTATTCGCTTCCATTAAAACGTTATCAAAATGATATTAGAAAATGGATGGATGGATGGATATTGTTATGATCCGCTGCCCGTATCATTCCATGTTCTAGTTTTGTTCCGTTTTTGTATCACATCCTGTTGTTTGACTTCCTTAATTCCTGTTTTGTCTGGTTACCATGGTTTCTTATTAGTTTCACCTGCCGTGTTTTCCAGACGCACACCTGTTTTTTTTAATCACCACCCTTATTTAAGCCTGCCATTTCTGTTCATTCATTCTCGGTTCCTAGTTTGTGCTACACCTAGTTTGTGTTTCGCAACAGTAACGATTCCATGTTTCCATGTGTTTACTTGCTAGCTTTCACGCTAAGCCTTTTGTTTGTCTAGCTCTCATGCTAGTAGTTTTTGTTTTCCCTTTTGTGCCTTCGTGCAAGTTTTGTTATATTTTCCTAGCTCCCATGGTAGCGCTTTTAGTTCTTTTCTAGTTCTGTTTGTTAAGACTAAGTCTGTTATCATTTGTTAAATAAATCAATCATTTCTTACCGTACGCTGTGTTCGTTGCCCGACTGCATCCATGGAAGAACAATCCCGCATGACAATGCCCAGGAAGCGTTACAATTATGATATGATAAATGGGTCCAAAAAGTATTAGATAAAGTTGTTATTAAATACTTTTTGGTCCCATTTGCTTTTAACAAAATAAATCAAGTATTGTGAGTGTATCTTACCTTTCTGTATTTGTATCTGAAGCAGCAATAGCTATCCTCCATGAAAACGTACTTTGTGTGATCGCATTCATTTTGTCTTAAAGTCCAGTTTAGAGAAGTATTTCAGCTTGGATACAGTATATAATCCTCCGTATGGGCAGAAACATTCATATAAATTAAAAGAAATTAAACAATATTATTGCATCTGACAAAGAACACCCACAAACGCTGGCTTACGCTAATAAAAATGCCCTGTTTGTTATAATTACAGTAAAAGAAAAAAATGCTAGCTTCTGCTGGAGAGACCTGTGTCTGCTAGCTTGAGCGCTCTCCCCTTCTCCCGGTGTGGCGAGTCAGAGTACTGCTGAGGCATTGAACTGCAATTGACAATATATCGCCCCCTACTTTGAGGCAGAGGCACTTGCTGCCTCAAGACCTGCCATTTACACGTGGCAACAAGCATGCGCCCCCTCACATGCACACACCCAATACAGACTATGTGTAGCCGTGGAGGCACTGCCTGTGTCTGCCTCACTTCTCCCCTGCTGCATTGTTTCGATCAGGAAACATGGAATTTCTGCGATTTTGACCATGAAAATTATCAAAATATACATGAAACACACCAAAATCACATTGGAAGTATAAACCAAAATAGAAATATTAAAACTTATTTTATTTTATTTTATTACTTCGTTTTGGAACATCTCATTGTTTAGCCACCTGGTGCCTCACTTGCCTCCCCTGACAGCACGTCACTAGGGGTCTCAGACACGTGGCCTGCGGGCCAATTCCGGCCCACGATACGCTATTTTGCGGCCCCCACTTTATTATGAAAGTTTAATGTAAGTGCGGCCCACAAGTTTTATATGAATCCTTGCATCCTAGGCACACCAGTATTCAATCAAGACCATTAACTGTCTTTATAACCGCACCTTGAAAGTCCTAGACAATAGTATACGATATAATCATTGCCAAATTTTAACCAAATACAATATTTTAAGTTTTACCAATTTTATCTTGTTACACACAGTCAAACTGTTTTTTAAATGCTTGGATAACTCTGCTCCCCAATTGCTCTGCAAGGCAATTACAAGACTGCAAAGTGGTACCAGATCTACCACCCGAGCAATGTCCAAAAGGCAACTGTTGCGTTCCATTCCGTAGAATAGTGTTTATCAACCTTTTTTGAGCTTAGGTACATTTTTTTGCGTTGAAAAAATCCGGAGGCACAACACCATTAGAAATAATTAAAAAATGAAACTCAGTTGACAGTCAAAAGTTGTTGTCGCAATTGTTGGATATGACTTTAAACCATAACCAGCCATGCATCACTATAGTTCAATCAATCAATCAATCAATCAATCAATCAATCAATCAATGTTTACTTATATAGCCCTAAATCACTAGTGTCTCAAAGGGCTGCACAAACCACTATGACATCCTCGGTAGGCCCACATAAGGGCAAGGAAAACTCACACCCAGTGGGACGTCGGTGACAATGATGACTATGAGAACCTTGGAGAGGAGGAAAGCAATGGATGTCGAGCGGGTCCAAAATGATACTGTGAAAGTTCAATCCATAATGGATCCAACACAGTCGCGAGAGTCCAGTCCAAAGCGGAATCCAACACAGCAGCGAGAGTCCCGTTCGCAGCGGAGCCAGCAGGAAACCATCCCAAGCGGAGGCAGATCAGCAGCGCAGAGATGTCCCCAGCCGATACACAGGCGAGCAGTACATGGCCACCGGACCGGACCCCCTCCACAAGGAAGAGTGGGACATAGAAGAAAAAGAAAAGAAACGGCAGATCAACTGGTCTAAAAAGCTAGTCTATTTAAAGGCTAGAGTATACAAATGAGTTTTAAGGTGAGACTTAAATGCTTCTACTGAGGTGGCATCTCGAACTGTTACCAGGAGGGCATTCCAGAGTACTGGAGCCCGAACGGAAAACGCTCTATAGCCCGCAGACTTTTTTTGGGCTTTGGGAATCACTAATAAGCCGGAGTCCTTTGAACGCAGATTTCTTGCCGGGACATATGGTACAATACAATCGGCAAGATAGGATGGAGCTAGACCGTGTAGTTCTTGTCTTATTTTGCGTTTTTTGCTGTTTTCCTTTGTGTAGTGTTTTAGTTCTTGTCTTGTGCTCCTGTTTTGGTGGCGTTTTCTCTTTTTTTTGTTATTTTCCTGTAGCAGTTTCATGTCTCCATTCGAGTGGTATTTCCCACATCTACTTTGTTTTAGCAATCAAGGATATTTCAGCTGTTTTTATCCTTCTTTGTGGGGATATTGTTGATTGTCATGTCATGTTTCGGATGTACATTGTGGACACCGTCTTTGCTCCACAGTAAGTCTTTGCTGTCGTCCAGTATTCTGTTTTTGTTTACTTTGCAGCCAGTTCAGTTTTAGTTTTGTTCTGCATAGCCTTTCCTAAGCTTCAATGCCTTTTCTGAAGGGGCACTCACCTTTTGTTTATTTTTGGTTTAGGCGTTACAAACCTTTTACCTGCACTCTGCCTCCCGTTGTTTCCGACATCTACAAAGCAATTAGCTACCGGCTGCCACCTACTGATATGGAAGAGTATTACACGGTTACTCTGTCGAGCTCTAGACAGCACCGACACTCAACAACAACACATAATTTATAGATTATAAATACTGGTTTGCAAAAAATATTTTTAACCCAAATATGTGAAATTAAATAATCTCCCACGGCACACCAGACTGTATTTCGGCACAGTGGTTCAAAAACACTGCCGTAGAACTTATTTTGCCCTAGACTGCCTTTTCAATAAAAGGACCACAACTATTGAACTCTTTACCTGACACTTTGAAAAGTATACCTGCACTTGTCACTTTCAAAAAAAACAAACACAATTATGGCTAGTTAAGCAGCAATCGTGTCCCCTTGTTTAGTTTTACTATTTTTTACTAATTGTTTTTTATCAAGTCTGCACTTTGTCCGTGTTATTGTTATTACTGTCTTTTATCGAGTTTGAACTTTGTCTGTATTATTTCTATTATCATTATTATCAACTCATTTTTGACTTATTCTTTTCCTTTTCCTATTTTAATGATGTTAGATCTGTGTTGTTGTTGTTGGGGACAAGTGTTGTTATTAGTTTGGCTCCAGACAGAGACGATTTTTGTTATTTGGGTCCAAAATGGCTCTTTCAACATTCTGGGTTGCCTACCCCTGCATTAGTGGAAAAGCGGCAAATGAATGAAAGTGACAGAAACATTGTCATGGAGACGAGGGTTTGTTTAAGTGCCTGGCTGCAGTCACACCGCGACACCTGTCCGTCAGTAATGACAGTCCCCGATAACCTGGATAAATTCAAACAATTATTATTATTATTATTTTTTTGTTTAGTTTGCATTGCCTCACGCGATGAACACTACATACATTTGTACATGATGCTTGCGATCCCGGTACTTTCCCAGCTATTATGACCGCCGTGCTGCTGTAGGGAGGTAAAGTGGAACGACACACATTGCGGAAATAACATTATTCTCTGTGCTTCGGCTAAATACAAATATATTCCACAACCCCAAACGTGTCTTTTTCAAAGCCTGGAGTGAAGAGAACGGTTTGTGATGAGCAAAGACAATTCCAGGAAAAGTGGGAGATGCAATATTTCTTTTTTGTGCACAGGGGCACCCTGACGTGTCTTATTTGAACAGAGAAAGTTGCGGCGCTCAATTCTCATTTTGTTCATTTACATTTTGAATTTATTTTGTATTGAAAATATGAATAAAGACATTTAAAATAGATTTTTTTAAGAAATCTTTCCTTGCGGCCCAGCCTCACCCAGACTCTGCATCCAGTGGCCCCCATGTACATTGAGTTTGAGACCCCTGACTAAGAATTTAATGGCAGCAACACATTGCAAAAAAAGTTGGCACGGGAGCATTTTTACCACTGTGTTACATGGCCTTTCCTTTTAACAACACTCTGTTAAGACGGGGTTGCAGCTTACTGCGAGGTTCATTCCCAAAACGGACGACTCCGGACAGGACTTGCAGGTAGGAACATGATTTAATCTTCAAAATCAAACACGTACCAAAAACACAAAACAAGCAGAAGGAAAACGTGGGAAGCGAAGGTTACCTCTTAGCACAGGAAGCATAAACTCAGAGACAAGAACTACAAACGTAACTTTTGCATGAAGCAAAAAAAGAAGCCGGGACGTGTGTGGTAAGGGGAATTGAATAAATAGCTCTCTGATTAGTGGTCGACTGCAGGTGAACCAGAGGCAGGTGAACTGAATGAATCCCCATAAAAAACAAAACAAACCCAGAGGTGCACAAAACAGGAAATATGAGAGTCCAAAAATAACAGAACATAAGAAAAACATGATCCGGGCCACGGATCATGATGCACTCAGTAAATGTTTAGGAACTGAGGAGACCAATTTTTGAAGCTTTTCAGATGGAATTATTTCCCATTCTTGCTTGATGTACAGCTTAAGTTGTTCAACAGTCCGGGGGTCTTTGTTGTGGTATTTTAGGCTTCATATCTCACCACACATTTTTAATGGGAGACAGTTCTGGACTACAGGCAGGCCAGTCTAGTACCCGCACTCTTTTACTATGAAGCCACACTTTTGTAACACGTACAGAATGTGGTTTGTCATTATCTTGCTGAAATAAGCAGGGGCGTCCATGAAAATACGTTGCTTGGAAGGCAACATATGTTGCCTGTATGTACCTTTCAGCATTAATGGTGCCTTCACAGATGTGTAAGTTACCCATGCCTTGCACACTAAAGCCATGTTTACACTAAATCGTTTAACCCCTTAAATGAATAATTATTTAGCCCAAGCCCCATTTCAGCCACACTAAATCAGCGTTTCAGATACATTTTCACACGGATAATTGCGACGTCTATTTCTTGAATCTCCGGCTCTTAGCATTGTAAGGACTTATTGATTGTCTACAAACTGAGTTTGGAGAGAAAGTGATGTCAGAAAGACGGCGCCCCACACAGGAAGTGACGTAAGAAAGAACACACCACGGCCAGCTTCATAATAAAGCGGTTTTGTAACTCGAAGCTAACCACTGGAAAGTCTGAGGCGAGTCATCCAGACATGCCTGTGTTTCTCATTCTTGTACATGTACAGATGCTTGTGGAAATCACACATGAATACCTAAGGAGAGAGAGATTGCAGCTATTTGGGATACAACCCTTCTCAAGAGAACTTTTCGAATAGCCAGGGCAGCTGTGATTCTACTTACCAAAAACGTTGTCCATTTGTTGAAGGAGGGACAACGAAAATGCGGGCTCCTGTGGATGTGATAAAAAGGTAGCATGTGCCTTGTATTACCTATCCTACTGTTACGGCTCTGACTCCTGCCAACGCCGCTCATCCGTCTGTGCGCACCTCGGGAGAAGCCCACGGGCGCGCACATCCAGGAACAAGCCGCGCACGTCGCCACCCTGCAGCAGCCGCCAGCTGCAATCATTCACCGGCAATCATCACCCCTACCGGTAACGAAGGAGCTGCCTTCATAAGCCTGGACAACCTGGCATGCTGGCGCCGGAGTATAGTCTTCTGTTCGATACCCTCCGTCATCTTTAAAGTGAGCTGTGCGTCTCATTTTTTGCCTAGATCTTACTCTGGACTCTGACTGCCTTTCTCAATCCTTGACTTCCCCCGCATGGACACAGATCTTGTCTTTTCGCTCCTGCCCTACGGACTTCCGTGTTACCTCGCTCTCCACAACATTAGGTAACACACACCTCAGCTAATTACACACATAGCCTTACACCACATACACTTTTGGATCTTGTTCACACTCCATTTCCTTGGTTTATATTCTGTTGTTTGATTATTATATATATAGTTTATATATATATAATAAATCTATAGAGCTATTAATCCTCTGGTGTCTGTTGCCGTCACCTTCCCCTGTAAAACCATAACAGTATACTCCGGCGCCGGCATGCATTACCGGCAGGTGTGACGATTGCTGGCGAATGATTGCAAGGCGGGGTCTGTGCGGCTTGTCCCTGGATGTGCGTGCCCGTGGGCGTGTCCCGAAGTGCGAACAGACAGATGAGTGGCGTTGGCAGGAGTCTGAGCCATAACGCCTACGAGGGAAAACCACGGAAAACATCGAATGCATTTGGACTGGCAAAGCAGTGTATGTCGCGGACTCAACGTCTAGGTCCAGTAGTATATAAAGTTGAAGTGAAGTGAATTATATTTATATAGCGCTTTTCTCTGGTGACTCCAAGCGCTTTACATAGTGAAACCCAATATCTAAGTTACATTTAAACCAGTGTGGGTGGCACTGGGAGCAGGTGGGTAAAGTGTCTTGCCCAAGGACACAACGGCAGTGACTAGGATGGCGGAAGCGGGAATCGAACCTGCAACCCTCAAGTTGCTGGCACGGCCACTCTACCAACCGAGCTATACCGCCCCAAAGTTGTATATAAAGTCACCAAAAAGGAATGGACAATGAAGGTGAAGGCAAAAGAGTGTGGACTGTCCTGACCAGATTTCTAGATCCCTAGATTGACTGACGTAAACTGTTCTTCTTCACATTGTTTACTTTCACGTGTCCATTAAAGATTTGATTAATTTATGATGTCTCAGGTGTGATTCACCACAATAGGGTCCCACAGCTGATATTGTTCAGATAAGGTAAATTCAAGAACTTGCACACAAAGCAACACTGGAGGAGACCATGACGTGTGGATTTTCCGCATATGCGTACTAGGTCGCTTTGGGCCGGCGGACGGAGTAAGATAGAAGGGGTCTTAAACGGTGGCATTGTTGTGTGTGGACACGGATTCAGTTAGGTGTGATTTACCCTGGATAACCTTATCTTACTCTTTACTCTCGGCAGGGTTCTTGAGGGTGCATGGGAGTTTGCCCAACCAGTCTACATGTGCTTTGTGGACTTGGAGAAGGCATTCGACCGTGTCCCTCGGGAAGTCCTGTGGGGAGTGCTCAGAGAGTATGGGGTACCGGACTGTCTTATTGTGGCGGTCCACTCCCTGTACGATCAGTGCCAGAGCTTGGTCCACATTGCTGGCAGTAAGTCGGACACGTTTCCAGTGAGGGTTGGACTCCGCCAAGGCTGTCCTTTGTCACCGATTCTGTTCATAACTTTTATGGACAGAATCTCTAGGCGCAGTCAAGGCGTTGAGGGGATCCGGTTTGGTGGCCGCGGGATTGGGTCTCTGTTTTTTGCAGATGATGTGGTCCTGATGGCTTCATCTGGCCGGGATCTTCAGCTCTCGCTGGATCGGTTCGCAGCCGAGTGTGAAGCGACCGGAATGAGAATCAGCACCTCCAAGTCCGAGTCCATGGTTCTCGCCCGGAAAAGGGTGGAGTGCCATCTCCGGGTTGGGGAGGAGACCCTGCCCCAAGTGGAGGAGTTCAAGTACCTAGGAGTCTTGTTCACGAGTGGGGGAAGAGTGGATCGTGAGATCGACAGGCGGATCGGTGCGGCGTCTTCAGTAATGCGAACGTTGTATCGATCCGTTGTGGGGAAGAAGGAGCTGAGCCGGAAGGCAAAGCTCTCGATTTACCGGTCGATCTACGTTCCCATCCTCACCTATGGTCATGACCAAAAGGGTAAGATCACGGGTACAAGCGGCCGAAATGAGTTTCCTCCGCCGTGTGGCGGGGCTCTCCCTTAGAGATAGGGTGAGAAGCTCTGCCATCCGGGAGGAGCTCAACGTAAAGCCGCTGCTCCTCCACATCGAGAGGAGCCGGATGAGGTGGCTCGGGCATTTGGTCAGGATGCCACCCGAACGCCTCCCTAGGGAGGTGTTTAGGGCACGTCCAGTCGGCAGGAGGCCACGGGGAAGACCCAGGACACGTTGGGAAGACTATGTCTCCCGGCTGGCCTGGGAACGCCTCGGGATCCCCCGGGAAGAGCTAGACGAAGTGGCTGGGGAGAGGGAAGTCTGGGCTTCCCTGCTTAGGCTGCTGCCCCCGCGACCCGACTTCGGATAAGCGGAAGATGATGGATGGATGGATGGAACCTTATCCGCCTTAGTGTAAATGTTGCCTGTGTAACCATGAATTGATTAACGTCGACTCCGACTTAAACAAGTTGAAAAACTTATTCGGGTGTTACCATTTAGTGGTCAATTGTACAAAATATATACTGAACTGTGCAGTCTACTAATAAAAGTATCAATCAATCAATCAATCAAGCCTAATACAACCCCATACCGTCACAGATGCTGGCTTTTTAACTTTGAGCATGGAACGATCCAGATGGTTCTTTTCCTGTTTGTTCCGGAGGACACGACGCGCGCAGTTGCTAAAATAATTTTGAAATGTGGACTCGTCAGACCACTGAACACTTTTTAACTCTGCATCAGTCCATTTTAGACGGCGGTGTTTCTGGGTGTTGTTGATAAATGGCTTTGGCTTTGCATAGTACAGTTTTAAATTGCACTTCCATATGTGACGACCAACTGTAGTTACTGACCGTGGT